>NC_029793.2:96942792-96945117 GCF_000816755.2 Arachis ipaensis
GCTCAAACCATTACCACCATCCCTAAAATATGCATTTCTGGGAGAAGGTGACACTTTTCCAGTAATCATAAGCTCTGCTTTAAATCCACAGGAAGAGGAAGCACTTATTCAAGTGCTAAGGACACACAAGATAGCTCTTGGGTGGTCCATAGGTGACCTTAAGGGCATAAGCCCAGCTAGATGCATGCACAAAATCTTATTGGAGGATAATGCTAAACCAGTGGTTCAACCACAGAGGCGGCTAAATCCAGCCATGAAGGAAGTGGCGTAAAAAGAGGTCACCAAATTACTGGAGGCTGGGATTATTTATCCTATTTCTGACAGCCCCTGGGTGAGCCCTGTCCAAGTTGTCCCCAAAAAGGGAGGCATGACAGTGGTTCATAATGAAAAGAATGAACTGGTTCCTACAAGAACAGTTACAGGGTGGCGCATGTGTATTGACTAAAGAAGGCTCAATACAGCCACCAGAAAGGATCATTTTCCTTTACCATTCATAGACCAGATGCTAGAAAGACTGTCAGGTCATGATTATTACTGCTTTTTGGATGGCTACTCAGGCTATAACCAGATTGCAGTAGATCCCCAGGATCAAGAGAAAACAGCATTCACATGTTAATCTGGAGTGTTTGCTTATAGAAGGATGCCATTTGGGCTGTGTAATGTGCCTGCAACCTTCCAGAGATGCATGCTCTCTATCTTCTCTAATATGGTGGAAAAATTTCTGGAAGTCTTCATGGATGACTTCTCAGTATATGGAGACTCATTCAGCTCCTGTCTTGATCACCTGAAACTACTTCTAAAAATATGCCAAGAGACCAACCTGGTTTTAAACTGGGAAAAATGTCACTTTGTGGTGACTGAAGGGATTGTCCTTGGACATAAAATTTCAAACAAGGGAATAGAGGTGGATCAAGCAAAAATAGAGGTAATTGAAAAATTACCACCACCTGCCAATGTTAAGGCAATCAGAAGCTTTCTGGGGCATGCAGGATTCTATAGGAGGTTTATAACAATTTACATTTCTTGCATTCTAAGTTTCTGCTATTTAATTTCTTGTTCTTTAAGATTCAGCACTTTAATTTCTTGCTCTCTTTAACTTCATGCAATTTACCCATTCCCTTTACTTTCCATGCAATTTAATTTCTGCAAATCACAAATCACTCAACCAAATCTTGATTCGCTTGACTAAATTAACCACTAAGCTAAAATTGCTCAATCCTTCAATCCCTGTGGGATCGACCTCCCTCCCGTGAGTTTTTATTACTTGATGCGACCCGGTACACTTGCCGGTTAGATTTGTGTGTTTTGGGAGAAATTCATTTTCCTCCAAAATACTTATCAAGTTTTTGGCGCCGTTGCCGGAGATTGATTAGATTGACAATGATTAAGTGAGGTGGTAATCTAGATCAAGCACTTTTTCTTTAATTTTGATTAACCCACTAACTATTTGATTTTTTGCTTAAACTAACTAACACTTAAATCTAGCAGTAGATTGAAGTGTCCCTGGTTTTGTGCATTTCTCATGCTCTGCTTGTATGTCAGGCACAAGAAGAACCACACCCAATTTTCACGAATAAGACGAAAGAACTCTCAGGAGGTTAAGAAGAGCTGAAAGAGGGAAAAATATTGTTGGAGACGAGGAATTTCAAGAGATGGAGGAACATTCAACCAATCCACCAGGTGGAGCAGACAACAACAATGACAACCCACCCCAGAGGAGAGTTTTGGCTTCCTATACCTTTGCAAACCCTAGACATTGTGGGAGCAGCATCTTGGCTCCAAATGTCAATGCTAACAATTTTGAACTCAAACCACAACTCATCACCTTGGTTCAGAACAATTGCTCTTTTGGTGGAGGACCACTTGAAGACCCACACCAACATTTGTCCACTTTCTTGAGGATATGCAACACTGTCAAAACTAATGGTGTGCCTCCTGACAGTTACAAGCTGATGCTATTCGCATTTTCTCTCAGGGACAAGGCCACTCAATGGTTGGAATCTTTTCCAAGGGACAGCATCAACAACTGGGATGATTTGGTAACCAAGTTTCTTGCCAAGTTTTACCCACCTCAGAGGATTATAAGGTTGAAGGCTGAGGTACAAACATTTACACAAATAGAGGCCGAACCCATCTATGAGGCATGGGAGAGGTACAAGGCTCTGATCAGGAAATGTCCCCCTGCCATGTTTAATGAGTGGGAAAAGCTTCAGAACTTCTATGAAGGCTTAACACTGAAATCCCAGGAAGCTTTGGATCATTCAGCTGGAGGTTCCTTGCAACTCATGAAAACTGCAGAGGAGGCTCAAGAACTCATTGATATGG
>NC_029793.2:96950227-96954173 GCF_000816755.2 Arachis ipaensis
AAAACTAATGGTGTGCCTCCTGACAGTTACAAGCTGATGCTATTCCCATTTTCTCTCAGGGACAAGGCCACTCAATGGTTGGAATCTTTTCCAAGGGACAGCATCAACAACTAGGATGATTTGGTAACCAAGTTTCTTGCCAAGTTTTATCCACCTCAGAGGATTATAAGGTTAAAGGCTGAGGTACAAATATTTACACAAATGGAGGCCGAACCCATCTACGAGGCATGGGAGAGGTACAAGGCTCTAATCAGGAAATGTCCCCCTGCCATGTTTAATGAGTGGGAAAAGCTACAGAACTTCTATGAAGGCTTAACACTGAAATCCCAGGAAGCTTTGGATCATTCAGCTGGAGGTTCCTTGCAACTCATGAAAACTGCAGAAGAGGCTCAAGAACTCATTGATATGGTGTCTAACAACCAATATTTTTTTGCTCATCAAAGAAGCCGCCAACCATCACAAAGGAGAGGAGTAATGGAGCTAGAAGGAGTGGATTCAATCCTGGCTCAAAACAAGATGATGCAGCAGCAAATTCAACAACAATTTGAGCAAATGGCCAAGAGGATTGATAGTCTCCAAGTTGCAGCAGTTAACACTATCCAACCATCACCAACAACCAATATTTCTTTGCTCATCAAAGAGGCCGCCAACCATCACAAAGGAGAGGAGTAATGGAGCTAGAAGGAGTGGATTCAATCCTGGCTCAAAACAAATTAATGCAGCAGCAAATTCAACAACAATTTGAGCAAATGACCAAGAGGATTGATGGCCTCCAAGTTGCAGCAGTTAACACTAGCCAACCATCAGCCACATGGGGGCAAAATGAAGAAATCCAAGAGGAGCAACAACAGGAACAAGTCCAGTACATGCATTCAAATCCAAATGAATTCTATGGTGATACCTACAACCCCTCATGAAAAATCACCCCAACCTCAGATGGGGAGACACTCACAACCAAAACCAACAACCATGGCAGAGGAACTCAAACCAAAACAACCCAAGAAACAACCAAAACTACAACCAGCAGCAGATTAACCAAAACACATACAGAAAACCTCAAAACAACTACCCTAATCTCAACCAGTACCAATCTAACAACCATTCCACCAACCAAAATGTTTACCACCTACCACCCACATCTCACAACCCACCACAAGCACCACCTGAACCTCAAAGACTCACCAACTTAGAGACCTTGATAGAGAAAATGATGAAACACCAGGAAATAACAAACAAAAACCATGAAGCATCATTAAAGAGCCTAGAGAGGCAGATTGGGCAACTCTCCAAGCAAGTATCTGTTGAGAGACTTTCAAACTCACTGCCCAGTGACACAATCCCAAATCCCAAGGAGGAATGCAAGGCAATACAATTAAGGAGTGGGAGAACATTGATAAGCAACAATGACACTACACAGAAGCAAGCAGAGAGCATCAAAGAACCAACAGAGGATGAGAAGCAAACAAAGGCAGATGGAGCTAAGGAGCAAGTTGTGATGCCAAACAAAAACACTGAGAAACCCAAGGAGAAAAGCAACCAGCCACATAGCTCAAAGGAAGTAACCCAGGGACAGCAGCAAATAGGAAAGAGCATCACACCTCCACTGCCTTACCCCCAGAGGTTCAACAAAGAGGTTAAAGACCAGCATTTTCACAAGTTCCTTGAGATTTTTAAGAAGCTGGAAATCAATATTCCCTTGGCTGAAGCACTTGAGCAAATGCCTCTATATTCCAAGTTTCTGAAGGATCTTATCAACAAGAAAAGAAGCTGGCTTGAGAAGGAAACCGTATTACTCACCGAGGAATGCAGTGCTGTGATTCAACGGGGTATTCCACCAAAACTTAAGGATCCGGGAAGCTTTGTAGTCTCATGCACTATTGGCAGGATAATTCTCAACAAGGCTCTCTATGACCTGGGTGCCAGCATCAATTTATTGCCTCTCTCAATGATGAGAAAACTTGCCATAGAAGAGCTTAAACCCACCAGGATGTCACTAGTCATGGCTGACAGATCAATCAAGACACCAAGTGGAATTGTGGAGAATCTGTTGGTGAAGGTTGGGGAGTTTATTTTCCCAGTAGATTTTGTAATTTTGGATACTGAAGAAGAAGGAAACGACTCAATCATTCTGGGAAGGCCATTTCTACACACAGCAAGGGCCATCATTGATGTAGAAAAAGGAGAAATGATCTTCAGGGTCCATAATGAACAAATGGTCATAAATGTGTTCAAATCAATGCAACACGTTCCTGAGCAAGAGGATTACGTAAGAGTGGATATGATAGATAGTTTGGTGGAAGAAATATTGGAAGAAAATTTTCAAGAGCAAGAAGGAAATCAAGGGGCAACAGAGGAACAAGTGGCTGAGACCTCTACTGAGCAAGATGAAAGACAAGACAAGAAGGAAGATGTATGAAAACAAGAACTAAAACCTTTACCAACCCATCTCAAATATGCATTCCTTGGCACATCGAAAAGCTTCCCAGTGATCATAAATTCATCCCTGACAAAGAAAGAAGAGGGAGAACTTCTTGATGTACTCAAAGCCCACAAAGATGCTTTGGGATGGACCATTGATGACCTGAAAGGTATCAGACCTGCAGTGTGTATGCATAAAATCCTCTTGGAAGACAATTCCAAACCAGTGGTTCAACCTCAAAGAAGGCTAAATCCCACAATGAAGGAAGTTGTCCAAAAGGAAGTAATGAAGTTGTGGAATGCAGGGATAATCTTCCCAATATCTGACAGCCCATGGGTGAGCCCGGTTCAAGTTGTACCAAAAAAGGGAGGAATGACGGTCATCACTAATGAGAAGAATGAGTTGATCCCTACTAGAACAGTGACTGGGTGGAGAATGTGCATAGACTATAGAAGATTGAATGATGCCACCAGGAAGGATCATTTCCCTCTCCCATTCATTGATCAGATGCTGGAAAGACTAGCCGGCCATGCCTATTACTGCTTTTTGGACGGATATTCTGGGTATAATCAAATCGTGGTGGACCCCAAGGATTAGATCATATCTAATAGGATCCAAAGTTGTGGTTTACGCTGATCATGCTGCACTTAAGTATTTGATGTCAAAGCAGGATGCTAAACCAAGACTCATCAGGTGGATACTGCTCCTACAAGAATTTGACATTGAGATAAGAGATAGGAAGGGCACTGAAAATCAGGTCGCTGATCATCTGTCGAGGCTACCACATGAAACAAGTCAAAAAGCATCCCAGCCCATAAATGAAAGCTTCCCAGATGAGCACCTTCTGCAGATCCAGCAAGCACCTTGGTTTGCTGACATAGCAAATTACAAAGTGGGAAGGAAGATACCGCAAGAGTTCTCTAAGCAACAAGTGAAGAAGTTGATCAATAAAGCAAGGAAATTTTCATGGGATGAACCCTTCTTGTTCAAGAGATGCTCTGATGGAGTAATCAGAAGGTGTGTTCCTGAAAGTGAAGTGAGGGACATCTTGTGGCATTGTCATGGTTCAGCTTATGGTGGACACTTTGGCCCAGAAAAAACAGCCGCAAAAATACTGCAGAGTGGCTTCTATTGGCCAACTATCTTCACGGATGCCAGAGAATATGTACACCAATGTAATGAATGCCAGAAAGCAGGAGGATTAACAAAAAGGAATGAGATGCCTCAAAACTTTATCTTAGAATTAGAATTGTTCGATCTATAGGGAATTGATTTCATGGGGCCTTTTCCTCCTTCTTATTCCTTTAGATACATCTTGGTAGCAGTGGAGTATGTCTCAAAGTGGGTGGAAGCCATAGCCACAACCACCTGTGATGCACAGATCGTCCTCCAATTCCTTAAAAAGCACATCTTCACTAGGTATGGAGTACCCAAAGGTCTTATTAGTGATGGTGGTAGTCACTTTTGCAACAAACAGATGGAGAAACTCCTCCACAAATATGGAGTAATTCACAAAGTAGCCACACC
>NC_029793.2:96954830-96956565 GCF_000816755.2 Arachis ipaensis
CACATGAAACAAGTCAAAAAGCATCCTAGCCCATAAATGAAAGCTTCCCAGATGAGCACCTTCTGCAGATCCAGCAAGCACCTTGGTTTGCTGACATAGCAAATTACAAAGTGGGAAGGAAGATACCGCAAGAATTCTCTAAGCAACAAGTGAAGAAGTTGATCAACGAAGCAAGGAAATTTTCATGGGATGAGCCCTTCTTATTCAAGAGATGCTCTGATGGAGTGATCAGAAGGTGTATTCCTGAAAGTGAAGTGAGGGACATCTTGTGGCATTGTCATGGTTCAGCTTATGGTGGACACTTTGGCCCAGAAAAAACAGCCGCAAAAATACTGCAGAGTGGCTTCTATTGGCCAACTATCTTCAAGGATGCCAGAGAATATGTACACCAATGTAATGAATGCCAGAAAGCAGGACAAAAAGGAAAAAGGAATGAGATGCCTCAAAACTTTATCTTAGAATTAGAATTGTTCGATCTATGGGGAATTGATTTCATGGGGCCTTTTCTTATTCTTTATGTACACCAATGTAATGAATGCCAGAAAGCAGGAGGATTAACAAAAAGGAATGAGATGCCTCAAAACTTTATCTTAGAATTAGAATTGTTCGATCTATGGGGAATTGATTTCATGGGGCCTTTTCCTCCTTCTTATTCTTTTAGATACATCTTGGTAGCAGTGGAGTATGTCTCAAAGTGGGTGGAAGCCATAGCCACAACCACCTGTGATGCACAGATTGTCCTCCAATTCCTTAAAAAGCACATTTTCACTAGGTATGGAGTGCCCAAGGGTCTTGTTAGTGATGGTGGTAGTCACTTTTGCAACAAACAGATGGAGAAACTCCTCCATAAATATGGAGTAATTCACAAAGTAGCTACACCTTACCATCCTTAGACTAACGGCCAAGCTGAACTTGCAAATAGGGAATTAAAGAAGATCCTAGAGAAAACAGTAGGAATCACAAGAAAAGATTGGGCTAGAAAGCTAGAGGATGCATTGTGGGCGTATAGGACAGCTTTTAAAACTCCTATTGGCAAGTCACCTTTTCAGCTATTGTATGGCAAATCCTACCACCTCCCTGTAGAGCTTGAACACAGAGCTTTTTGGGCCACTAAACTCCTCAACCTTGATCCCTGAGCTGAAGGAGAAAAAAGGTTGTTACAACTAAATGAGTTGGATGAATTTAGACTAGAAACTTATGAAAGTGCTAAGATATACAAGGAGAGAGCTAAGAAGTGGCATGACAAGAAGATCACAAAGAAGGAATTCAAGCCAGGACAGCAAGTGCTCCTGTATAATTCGAGGCTTAAAATTTTCCCTGGCAAACTGAAGTCTAAGTGGACTGGCCCATACTTGGTGACAAAGATTTTTCCCTATGGGAATATTGAACTGCTAGATGAGGCAACAAAGAATCAATTCACAGCAAATGGTCACAGAGCAAAGCTGTACTTGGGAGGACAATGGGATAAGGAAAAAGAGGTTCAACACCTACAGCCCTCTTAAAAAGAATTGAAAGATGTCAAGCTAGTGACAATAAAAGAGCGCTTGTTGGGAGGCAACCCAACCTGAGGTAGTTTCCTTTTCATAACTTTTTCAATAAGAGTGTTGGATAACTGCTATGTATTGCAAGAAGCTAAGTTTGGTGTTGCACACCAAAAACAATCGAAGGGAGAATGCAAGATGCCTAAGTTTGGTGTTCCACCAAAACTTCATTTAAAATTACATTCTAACTTCCT
>NC_029793.2:96956785-96963809 GCF_000816755.2 Arachis ipaensis
AAAAGTTAGCCCCAACGTTAGCCCCTAACTTTTGGGCTAACGTTGGAACTTGAAAACCACTCCCTGGGCACCAAAAGTTTGCGCCAACGTTAGCCCCTAACTTTTGGGCTAACGTTGGCACATGAAAATCACCCCTGGGCACCAAAAGTTTGTGCCAACGTTAGCCCCTAACTTGGTGGCTAACGTTGGCATAAGAAAAACCTCCCTGGCCACCAAAAGTTTGCGCCAACGTTAGCCCCTAACTTTTAGGCTAACGTTGGCACATGAAAAATACAAGGGGAGGAGCAAAAGTTTGTGCCAACGTTAGCCTCTAACTTTTGGGCTAACGTTGGCGCCATAAGTACACATTAGGAGGCCAACGTTGGAGCAAAAGTTAGACCCCTAACTTTTGTCCCAACGTGGATAGCAGCAAGTTATGGTGGCTGATATGAAAAGTTGGAGCAAAAGTTAGCCCCTAACTTTTGCTCAAACTTTTACTCCAACTTTTGCAAAACTCTAACCCGGTTCATTTGGTTCACTTTGGTTCTTCTCCAAACTCCAAGAGCAATCAACCAAGGCCTCTTTCAACCCAATTCCACCAAGAGCAAAGGCCCAACTCAAGGCTTGAAGATCATTTGAAGAAAGTGTATAAATAGGATAGAATTCAAGTTCTTCAGGGAGCTTTCCCTTTGAATTTTCATAATAGTTTTCGGAGAGATTTGGATATTGAGTGATCTTTAATTTCTTAGTCTTGGGGAAGGAGAATTCACTTCTCTTCCTCTTAGTTTTATTGCTTTCAATTTCAATTACAATTGTCTTGGATCTTGGGTTGGAGAATTGAAGAAATTCTGTTTCAATCTCGTCCTTGGATCTCTCTGCTTCATTTACTGCTTGATTGAATTTAATTTCTGTTAATTGCTCTTCATCTACTTTCCTTGCAATTTACAATTCTCTTGCAATTGTTCTTGTTGGATCTAGGAAGGCATTGAGATCTAGACTCGGTTTTCTAGTCTCTAGGTCCTGAGATCTGAACTTTCAATTTCTAATTCTCTGTTTACTGTTTTCATGTTCATTTACTTTTCTGCTTCAAGATCCGATTTAACCCAAACCCTCTTCTACTTCTCTGCTTGATGCAAATTTACTTTTCCTTGTTTAATTTCTGCAAATCCAAGTCCCAATCCCCTTTACAATTCAAGTCAATTTACATTTCTTGCACTTTAAGATTCCGCAATTTACATTTCTTGCATTCTAAGTTTCTGCCATTTAATTTCTTGTTCTTTAAGATTCAGCAATTTATTTTCTGTTCTCTTTAATTCCATGCAATTTAATTTCTGTAAATCACAAAACACTCAACCAAATCTTGATTCGCTTGACTAAATTAACCACTAAGCTAAAATTGCTCAATCCTTCAATCCCTGTGGGATCGACCTCACTCCCGTGAGTTTTTATTACTTGATGCGACCTCAATCTCTGTGTCCAGGGTTCTTAAGCACACTCTTTTTTTGCTTTGAACCTTGACCTTAACCGCTCAGTCTCAAGTTTTCACTTGACACCTACACGCCACAAGCACATGGTTAGGGACAGCTCGGTTTAGCCGCTTAGGCCAGGATTTTATTCCTTTAGACCCTCCTATCCACTGATGCTCAAAGCCTTGGGATCCTTTTTATTTGCCCTTGCCTTTTGGTTTTAAGGGTTATTGGCTTTTTGCTCTTGCCTCTTGGTTTTAAGAGCTTTTGGCTTTTTCTGCTTGCTTTTTTCTTTCTTTCTATTTTTTTCGCCCTTTTTTTTTCTGCAAGCTTTGTTCTTTGCTGCTTTTTCTTGCTTCAAGAATCATTTTTATGATTTATAGATCCTTTACATAATTGTTTTACCACACTAAACTTAGAATGTTGCTCGCCCTCGAGCAAAAGAAGAAGGAATAGATGAAAAAGAAGATGTGGAAAAAACTAGGATGACCCTGTGAAGTCCACAGATCTTGAGATGACCCTGTGAAGTCCACAGATCTTGAGGTGTCAAGGCATTTACATCCCTGCACCAATTTAGGCATGCAAAATGCCTAGCACACAACTCTGGGCGTTCAACGCCCATTTGTTGCCCATTTCTGGCGTTGAACGCCAGAACCATGCTTGTTCTGGGCGTTCAGCGCCAGCTCTTCTCCAGGGTGCAATTCTGGCGTTCAGCACCCAGATGCTGCCCATTTTGGGTGTTCAGCGCCCAGATACTGCCCATTTTGGGCGTTCAGCGCCAGAAGCATGCTCTGTTCTGGCGTTGAATGCCAGACAGGTGCTTCCTCCAGGGTGTGATTTTTCTTCCACTGTTTTTGATTCCGTTTTCAATTTTTATATTTATTTTGTGACTCCACATGATCATGAACCTAATAAAACATGAAAAACAATGAAAATTAGATAAATAAACATTGGGTTGCCTCCCAACAAGCGCTTCTTTAATGTCAATAGCTTGACAGTGGGCTCTCATGGAGCCTCACAGATGTGCAGAGCATTGTTGAGACCTCCCAACACCAAACTCAGAGTTTGGATATGGGGGTTTGACACCAAACTTAGAGTTTGGTTGTGGCCTCCCAACACCAAACTTAGAGTCTAACTATGGGGGCTTTGGTTGACTCTGCTTTGAGAGAAGCTTTTTCTGCTTCCTCTCCATGGATACAGGGAGAGATCCTTGAGTTGTAAACACAAGGTTGTCCTTATTTAATTGAAGGATCAATTCTCCTCTGTCCACATCAATCACAGCTCTTGCTGTGGCTAGGAAAGGTCTTCCTAGGATAATGGATTCATCCTCTTCCTTTCCAGTATCCAGGACTATGAAATCAGCAGGGATGTAAAGGCCTTCAACCTTTACTAACACGTCCTCTACTTGTCCATAAGCCTGTTTTCTTGAATTGTCTGCCATCTCTAATGAGTTTCTAGCAGCTTGCACCCCATAGATTCCCAGTTTCTCTATTACAGAGAGAGGCATGGGGTTTATCCCTGAACCAAGGTCACACAGAGCCTTAAAGATCATGGTGCCTATGGTACAAGGTATTGTGAACTTTCCAGGATCCTGTTTCTTCTGAGGCAATGTCAGTTGATCCAGATCACTTAGTTCATTGGTGAACAAGGGAGGTTCATCTTCCCAGGTTTCAATGCCAAATAATTTGGCATTCAGCTTCATGATTGCACCAAGGAACTTGGCAGCTTGCTCTTCAGTAACATCCTCATTCTCTTCAGAAGAGGAATACTCATCAGAGCTCATGAATGGCATAAGGAGGTTCAATGGAATCTTTATGGTCTCTAGATGAGTCTCAGATTCCTTTGGTTCCTCAGAGGGAAACTCCTTATTGATCACTGGATGTCCCAGGAGGTCTTCCCCTTGGGATTCACATCCTCTCCTTCCCTTACAGGTTCGGCCATGGTGCTTATGTCAATGGCCTTGCACTCTCCTTTTGGATTCTCTTCTGTATTGCTTGGGAGAGTACTAGGAGGGATTTCAGTGATCCTTTTACTCAGCTGGCCCACTTGTGCTTCCAAATTTCTAATGGAAGACCTTGTTTCATTCATGAAACTTACAGTGGCCTTGGATAGATTAGAAAATAAGTTTGCTAAATTAGAAGTATTTTGTTCAGAGTTCTCTGTCTGTTGCTGAGTGGATGATGGAAAAGGTTTATTATTGTTAAACATGTTTCTTCCACCATTATTAAAGCCTTGTTGAGGCCTTTGATCCTTCCATGAGAGATTTGGATGATTTCTCCATGATGAGTTATAGGTGTTTCCATAAGGTTCACCTAAGTAATTCACCTCTGCTATTGTAGGGTTTTCAGGATCATAAACTTCTTCTGCATAAGAAGCCTCTTGAGTACTGTTGGATGCAGCTTGCATTCCATTCAGACTCTGAGAAATCATATTGACTTGCTGAGTCAATATTTTCTTCTGACCCAATATGGCATTCAGAGTATCAACTTCAAGAACTCCCTTCTTCATAGCCGTCCCATTACTCACAGGATTCCTCTCAGAAGTGTACATGAACTGGTTATTAGCAACCATGTCAATGAGTTCTTGAGCTTCTGCAGGCGTTTTCTTTAGGTGAATGGATCCACCTGCAGAAGTATCCAATGACATCTTTGATAGCTCAGATAAACCATCATAGAATATATCCAGGATGGTCCATTCTGAAAGCATGTCAGAAGGACACTTTTTGTTCAGCTGCTTCTATCTTTCCCAAGCTTCATAGAGGGATTCACCTTCTTTCTGTCTGAAGGTTTGAACATCAGCTCTAAGCTTGCTCAGCTTTTGAGGAGGAAAAAACTTGGCTAAGAAAGCTGTGACCAGCTTATCCCAAGAGTTCAGGCTATCTTTGGGTTGAGAGTCCAACCACACTCTAGCTCTGTCTCTTACAGCAAAAGGGAAAAGCATGAGCCTATAGACTTCAGAATCTACTCCATTAGTCTTAACAGTATCACAGATCTACAAGAATTTAGTTAAGAACTGAAAAGGATCTTCAGATGGAAGTCCATGAAACTTGCAGTTATGCTGCATCAGAGAAACTAGCTGAGGTTTCAGCTCAAAATTGTTTGCTCCAATGGTAGGAATGGAGATGCTTCTTCCATGTAAATTGGAATTAGGTGCAGTAAAGTCACCAAGCATCCTCCTTGCATTTTTGTTGTTGGGTTCGGCTGCCATCTCCTTTACTTGTTCGAAATTTTCAATAAGGTTGTCTCTGGATTGTTGTAATTTAGCTTCTCTTAGTTTTCTCTTCAGAGTCCTTTCAGGTTCTGGATCAGCTTCAACAAGAATGCCTTTTTCTCTGTCCCTGCTCATAAGAAAGAGAAGAGAAAAAGAAAAGAAGAGGAATCCTCTATGTCACAGTAAAGAGGTTCCTTATTGTTAGTAGAAGAAGAAAAGGAATAGGGGTGAAGAAGCATGAAGAATCCAAACACAAGGGTAAGGATAGCAGAGATGTGAGATGAGGAGATGTTAGTAGATGAATAAATAAATAGAAGGAGATGAGGAAGAAGGTGAATTTTCGAAAATATTTTTGAAAAAATGTTAGTGATTTTCGAAAATAGTTTTTGAAAAATATTAGTAATTTTTGAAAATTAAGATTTAAAATTTGAAATAATTAGTTAATTAAAAGGAAATTTTGAAAAAGAGGGAGATATTTTCGAAAATTAGAGAGAGAGTTAGTTAGGTGGTTTTGAAAAAGATAAGAAACAAACAAAAAGTTAGTTAGTTAGTTGAAACAAATTTTGAAAAGATAAGGAGTTAGGAAGTTAGAGAAGATATTTTGAAATCAAGTTTTTGAAAAAGATATGATAAGAAGATATTTTGAAAAGATATGTTTGAAATTAGTTTTTGAAAAAGATTTGATTTTTAAAATCACAATTAATGACTTGATTCACAAGAAATCACAAGATATGATTTTAGAACTCAAAGTTTGAATCTTTCTTAACAAGTAAGTAACAAACTTGAAATTTTTGAATCAAAACATTAATTGTTATTGTTATTTTCAAAAATTTGATATAAAAAAATAAGAAAAAGATTTTTGAAAAATATTTTTGGAATTTTCGAAAATAACTAAGAAAAATGAAAAGGATTTGATTTTTGAAAAAGATTTTGAAAAAGATAAGATTTTTAAATTGAAAATTTGATTTGACTCATGAAAACAACTAGATTTTAAAAATTTTTGAAAAAGTCAAATCTAATTTTCAAAATTTTAAGAGAGAAAAAGGGAAAGATATTTTTTTGATTTTTGGAATTTTTATGATGAGAGAGAAAAACAAGAAAAATGATGCAATGCATGAGAATTTTAGATCAAAACATGTTATGCATGCAAGAATGCTATGAATGTCAAGATGAACACCAAGAACACTATGAAGATCATGATGAACACCAAGAACATATTTTTGAAAAATTTTTAATGCAAAGAAAACATGCAAGACACCAAACTTAGAATTCTTTAATGCTTAGACACTAAGAATTCAAGAATGCATATGAAAAACAAGAAAAGACACAAAACATGCAAATGCAAAGATCAAACAAGAAGACTTACCAAGAACAACTTGAAGATCATAAAGAACACTATGAATGCATGAATTTTCGAAAAATGCAAGATGAATATGCAATTGACACCAAACTTATAACATGACTCAAGACTCAAACAAAAATTATTTTTGATTTTTATGATTTTCTAATTTTTTTGTATTTTTTTTCGAAAACAAATGAGAAAATTTTGAAAGAGTTTTGAAAAATTTTTGCAAAGAAAACAAAAAGAAAATTACCTAATCTGAGCAACAAGATGAACCGTTAGTTGTCCAAACTCGAACAATCCCCGGCAACGGCACCAAAAACTTGGTGCGCAGAAATTGTGATTACACTTTGATTATGTAAAATTCATTGCTCTTTCTTTCCCTGGCAATGGCACCAAAAACGCGATGCCAATACCATGGTTCACAACTTCGCACAACTAACCAGCAAGTGCACTGGGTCGTCCAAGTAATACCTTACGTGAGTAAGGGTCGAATCCCACGGAGATTGTTGGTATGAAGCAAGCTATGGTCACCTTGTAAATCTCAGTCAGGCGGATATAAAATAGTAATGGAGTTTTCGAAATTAATTAATAAAATAAGGATAGAAATACTTATGTAACTCATTGGTGAGAATTTCAGATAAGCGTATGGAGATGCATTCGTTCCTCTGAACCTCTGCTTTCCTGCTATCTTCATCCAATCAATCTTACTCCTTTCTATGGCTGGCTTTATGTAAGGATGTCATCGGTGCCAATGGCTACTTTCGATCTCTCTCAGGAAAATGATCCAAATGCTCTGTCACAGCACGGCTAATCGTCTGGAGGCATCACCCTTGCCGTTGGTTGCATCCTATTCCTCTCTGTGAAAATGGTCCGATGCGCTGTCACTGCATGGCTAATCATCTTGGAGGTTCTCGATCATACTGGAATAGGATTTACTATCCTTTTGCGCCTGTCACTACGCCCAGCACTCGCGAGTTTGGAGTTCGTCACAGTCATTCAATCCCAGAGTCCTACTCGGAATACC
>NC_029793.2:96964497-96980827 GCF_000816755.2 Arachis ipaensis
CTCATTCAATCTAATGTAGAACAGAAGTGGTTGTCAGGCACGCGTTCATAGGGAATGATGATGATTGTCACGTTCATCACATTCAGGTTGAAGTGCGAATGAATATCTTAGAAGCGAAATAAGATGAATTGAATAGAAAACAGTAGTACTTTGCATTAATCTTTGAGGAACAGCAGAGCTCCACACCTTAATCTATGGAGTGTAGAAACTCTACCGTTGAAAATACATAAGTGATAATGGAGTTCATTGGTTTCGGCCCCAGAGGGGAACCGGAGTAACCAAGACTCTGAATACAATGATAACAAGTTCTATTTATAATAAACTAGCTACTAGGGTTTACAGAAGTAAGTAATTGATGCATAAATCCACTTTCGGGGCCCACTTGGTGTGTGCTTGGGCTGAGCTTGAAGGTTACACGTGCAGAGGCTCTTTTTGGAGTTGAACGCCAGCTTTTGTGCCATTTTGGGCGTTGAACTCCACTTTGCAACTTGTTTCTAGCGCTGGACGCCTACTTTGCTGGAAAGCCCTGGATGTCTACTTTCCAACGCAATTGAAAGCGCGCCATTTCGAGTTCTGTAGCTCCAGAAACTCTACTTTGAGTGCAGCAAGGTCAGAATCCAACAGCATTAGCAGTCCTTCTTCAACCTCTGAATCTGATTTTTGCTCAAGTCCCTCAATTTCAGCCAGAAAAAACTTGAAATCACAGAAAAACACACAAACTCATAGTAAAGTCCAGAAATGTGAATTTAACATAAAAACTAATGAAAACATCCCTAAAAGTAGCTAGATCCTACTAAAAACATACTAAAAACAATGTCAAAAAGCGTATAAATTATCCGCTCATCAATATGCCTTGATATTGGTTATGTGAATATGTGAATATTGTAGATAGTTTACTTTCTTTCAACACTTAGCTATAGTTTAGATTTCTTTTGTATGTGTGCTATGACTCCCAAGTTTGATGACTCGGTCTCAACTGAATTCTAGCTTAGCCAAGTTTTACCTTGAGATTGAAAGAACCTTGTTACACACTCGGCAAGCTAGACGGCGGTTAGATTATACGGTTAGTACTTGAGGAACATACCAAATCACTAGACGGTACCGAGAGTGACTTGGACTCCGCTACTTCCTATTCTTCTGTTGGCACTACTAATACATGTTTGCATCCTACAGGTGAGCCATACAATGTGGAGCCACGACGGATCACTTTGCATGAGCAAGGAGCTCCGGATATCATACTTCAACCTTTGCAAGCAAGGTATCCCAACCTTGATCCAAACTTTGAGTTGAAGAGTAGCTTGATAAATCTACTTCCTAAGTATCATGGGTTGCTGGATCAAGACCCCATCCGACATCTAAGAGATTTTCAAGTTTCTTGTTCTACGGCTCGAAGGCATGGAGCCGATGAGTTGGCTATTATGGTTTTTGCCTTCCTTTCTCTCTTGAAGGGCAAGCAAAGACATGATTTTATTCACAACCGGATGAGATTGTGACCAATTGGAATTTCTTGAGGAGAGAGTTTCTAGATAAATTCTTCCCACCGGATAAGACTGACTACATCTGGAAAGAGATCTCGGGTATAATGAAAAAGGACCAAGAGAGTTTGTATGAGTATTTGACTCAGTTCAAGAGGCTATTGGAATCTTGTCCACACCATGGATTGGACACTCACTTGCTCATTAGTTACTTCACCAGAGGTCTTTGTGCGAAAGATAGAAGATTGCTCACCGCTTCTAGTGGCGGTTCCCTTTCAAAAAACAAGACGGAGGGAGAAGCTTGGAAATTGATAAATGATGTTGCCGAGGCTACACAACAAGGGTGAGAAGTAATCCTCTCAAGGGTGTGGTAGAACCGTCACCTTCCGAAGCAAGCTTAACTAAGGCGCTTGGGGACATGACCACTATCCTCACGCAAATACAAAAAGATCAAAAGGAATACTACTCCATCCAAGCCATCCAAGCCCCACCTCAAATTGCTTAACTTGAAGGCCCTCCTAGAATTTGTGGTAATACCACCGCTTTTGGTGTTCTATGATTCACCTCCGAATAATGAGTAGGTAGTTCGATCCTTTTTATTCTTCTCTTCATAGTAAACTTATGGGGGGGTGCGGACCTGTGCTCTAGCACCACACATTACATCGATCAATGCCATCAAATTCAAGAGGAGTATGCCCTTGTCGTGGCCAATATGAATTATAACAACCGTCCGCCCTATCCTTCTCAAGGCCAAAACAACTACTCTCATGGTAGTAATCAAAATCAAGGGTGGAGGGATAATGCACAAGGGAGCAATCAAAACCAAAGATGGAATAACTCTTCTTCTCATTACAACAATAACCAATCTTCATCTCAATACCACCACAACAACAACAACCACCAAGCCAACCAAAATCACCACAACCAAAACCAAAACAACTACACCAAATACCAAGCACCACACCTTAGACAACAATCCAACCAATCCTCTTCATCTTCCATCAATTAATTTGATGAGCTTAGGGCCACTATGGAGAAACGGGACGAGAGCTACAAGGCTCAATTCGATACCATGGGCGCTCAATTGACCAATCTTACCGACATGATTTCGAGGATGTCCATGTCCTCCTCCAATAACACCAACCAACCCTCAAGCTCTTCTAGCCTTCCTTTCCAACCCCTTCCAAACCCCAAGGGCGGTCTCAATGCCATCACTCTACGGTCGGCGACTACATTGGAGGAGATACATCCTAGGGTCATGGAAGACATTCATAAAGAAAAGGTGGTCGTTGAAGCTCCACATAAAGAGGAGGAGGTAGACAAAAGGCATGATGAAGAAGGAGTAAGCCTTAAGGAACCCAAGAGGAAAGCTATAGTGGATAAGTCCATTCCTATCCCATTCCCTTCATTGGTGAAGAAAGCAAAGAAGACTCCAGAATTTGATTTGAACGTGCTTCAAGTGTTCAAGAAAGTTGAGGTAACCATACCACTTCTTGATGCTATCCAACAAATTCCAAAGTATGCAAAATTTCTGAAAGCTTTGTGTACACACAAGGATAGGATAGGAGAGTTGGAGACATTATCCTTGGGTAGTTCAATTTCTTCCTTGATGGAACCTATTCCAAAGAAATGTGGTGACCCTGGACCTTGTTTGGTATCTTGTTGTATTGGTGGGCACACTTTTCATGACTATATGTGTGATCTAGGAGCTTGCGTAAGCATCATGCCACTTTCTATCTTTGTGCGGTTGAATTTAGCTCCATTAAAGAAGTCGGCGGCAAAGTTTGCCTTAGCCGATAAGAATGTGATCACTGTGATGGGAATAGCGGAAGATGTACTTGTGGCAATCAAGGACTTGGTCTTTCCGGTTGACTTTTACATCCTTGAAATGCCTCCAACAGAAAATAGAAGCTCGTCTTCCGTTCTACTTGGTAGACCCTTCCTTAAGACCTCTAAATTCAAGTTAGATGCCTTCACTGGCACATATTCCTTTGAGGTTGGAGACAAGACTATCAAGTTCAATTTGGAAGAAACCATAAAGCATCCTCCCGAAGAGCATTCCATTCTCCGATGTGATGTAATCGATGAAGTGTTAGCGGAAGTACGAGAAGAAGATCACAACAAGTTATGCTACCCTATTGTTGAAGAGATGGATGACCAAGAGGATGAACAAGAGAAAGTTGTTGAAAGTGAACTCCGTGAGCTGGATGAAAAGGAACCTCAGCTTGAGGCAAAGAGTGAATTGAAGCCTCTTCCATCTCATTTGAAGTATGCTTTCTTAGAGGACAACCAAAAGTTTTCGGTCATTATTGCTAGTGAGCTTTCTATTGAATAAGAAGAAAAGCTCCTAGATGTTCTAAGAAAGTACAATAAGGCAATTGGGTGGAGCCTAGCCGATATTGTGGGGATTGACCCCCGTAAGTGCTTGCATCGTATATTTCTCCAAGAGGGAGCTAGGCCGGTTAGGCAACCGCAAAGGAGGCTCAACCCAATCATCTTTGATGTGGTAAAGAAGGAGGTCACTAGACTACTTGATGCGGGTATCATATACCGAATTTTTGACAGTGAGTGGGTGAGCCCGATCCAGGTTGTTCCCAAGAAATCGGGCATCACTGCGGTTAAAAAGGATGATGGTGAAGTGGTCACCAAGAAATTACAAAATGCATGGCGAGTGTGCATCGATTATAGAAGGTTGAATGGCGCTACAAGGAAGGACCACTACCCTTTGCCCTTTATCGATCAAATGTTAGACCGTTTGGCAGGTAAATCTCATTATTGCTTTCTTGATGGATTCACTGGTTAATTCCAAATTCACATTGCTCCTGAGGATCAAGAAAAGACCACATTCACTTGCCCTTTTGGCACCTTTGCCTACAAAAGGATGCCATTTGGACTATGTAATGCACCTGCTACTTTTCAGCGGTGTATGACCAGTGTATTTTCTGATCTAATGGAGAATTGTCTGGAAGTTTTTATGGATGACTTCAGTGTTTATGGAACTTCATTTGATTGTTGCTTAGAGAACTTGGCCAAGGTCTTAGCTAGATGTGTTGACATTAACCTTGTCTTGAATTTTGAAAAATGTCACTTTATGGTAAGACAATGCATAATGTTAAGACATGTGGTATCTAGTGAAGGCATTTCTGTAGACCCAGCCAAGGTCGATGTTATCACCACTTTTCCTCACCCCTCATCTGTGAGGGAGCTCCGCTCGTTTTTAGGACATGCAGGATTCTACAGGCGCTTTATCAAAGATTTCAGCAAAATTGCTTTGCCATTGTCGCGCCTACTCCAAAAGGATGTGGACTTTGAGTTTGACAGTGCATGTGTGAAAGCGTTTGAAGATTTAAGGAGAGTTCTCACCACAGCACCGATTGTGCGAGGCCCCAACTGGACGCTGCCATTCGAGATAATGTGCGATGCGTCGAACCATGCTGTAGGTGCCGCGCTTGCAAAGCGCAATGGTAAACTCCCTTATGTCATTGCTTACTCTTTTAAAACATTGGATGTAGCACAATCCAACTATACCACTACAGAAAAGGAACTCCTAGCTATTGTTCATGCTTTATATAAGTTCAGATCTTATTTGCTAGGTCCAAGATAGTGGTATACACGGATCATGCAGCTTTGAAATACTTGTTGACAAAGAATGAGTCAAAACCTAGACTCATACGTTGGATCTTGCATTTGCAAGAATTCGACATTGAGATTAGGGATCGGAGTGGATCTTAAAACTTGGTTGCGGATCATTTAAGCCTCGTTGATAATTTAAAATTTGAGCCATTTCCGATCAATGACTCATTCCCATTGGATAGTTTGGATGCTGTGTCGGATAGCTTTCCTTGGTTTGCCCCAATGACAAACTACTTGGTTGCAAAAATCTTCCCTCCTAACTTTTCTGAAAACCAAGGGGACAAGTTAAGGAGTAACTCCAAATACTACATTTGGGATGACCCTCACTTGTGGAAGAGGGGAGTGGACCAAGTAATTCGAAGATGTGAGCCGGAATCTGAAATTCAACCTATTCTTAAAGCTTGCCATTTGTCCGAATGTGGTGGCCACTTTGGCCCACAAAGGACAGCAAAAAAGGTGTTGGATTGTGGATTATGGTGGCCAACCTTATTAAAGGATGCTAACCAGTTCTGTGTGTCTTGCCATCAGTGTCAGAAGTCGAGAAACATGTCCCAAAGGGATGAGATACCTCAGCAACCTATGTTGTTCTGTGAGATATTTGATGTATGGGTATTGACTTTATGGGACCGTTTTTCAACTCAAGTGGGTATCTATATATTCTGTTAGCGGTTGACTACGTGTCAAAGTGGGTAGAAGCAATACCTACCCACCTTGACGACGCCAATATCGTCATTTCTTTTATTAGAAATCACATTGTATGCCGTTATGGGTCACCACGAGCAATCGTGAGCGACCAATGATCTCACTTTTGTAACAGAAAAGTAGAGGCATTGCTCAAGTGCTATCGGGTATTGCATAAGATTGCCACTGCTTATCACCCACAGACCAACGGACAAGCGGAAGTGTCTAACCGGGAGATTAAGAGAATTTTAGAGAAAGTGGTAAATACACAAAGGAAGGATTGGAGCCTCTGACTAGGAGATGCACTATGGGTGTATAGGACGGCCCACAAGACTCCGTTAGGGATGAGTCCCTTCCAGATCGTCTATGGTAAGGCATGCCACCTTTCGGTGGAAATTGAGCATAGAGCCTATTGGGCGGTAAAGCAGTGTAACATGGATTTCACCAAGGCGGGTGTGGCCAGGAAATTACAAGTAGAGGAGCTCGAGTGCTTGAGGATGGAGGCATATGAGAATGCCCGGATATACAACGAGAAGACTATGGCCTTTCACGATCACCACATCCGAAGGAAAGATTTTCAAGAAGGTGATGAGGTTCTCCTCTACAACTCGAGGCTGCAATTTATGCGTGGCAAGCTCTGTTCTAGATGGGAAGGACCCTTCAAGGTGAAAGAGATAAAGCCCTATAGAGTGGTGGAATTGTTTGACCCTCAAAGTGACACGACTTTCAAAGAGAATGGACATAGAGTGAAGAAGTACCATGGCTACAAGTCACCAAGAGAAGTGGAAGTGCTCCTACTTGAGGATGCACCAAAAGGAGAGGAAGCTTAAGCGAAGGACTGTCCAACTTAAGGACGTTAAAGAAAAGTGCTTGGTGGGAGGCACCCCACCGTGGTAAGATCTTCCTTGTGTGTACCTTCTTGCTTTTAGCTTTAGATTCTTGTGAATTTTGTGACTTCTTGATGTTGTTTATTGCTTAGGAATGCTAGTTTTATTGATTTTGTTGGACAACTAGGATATTTAGATAGATTTCATCATTTTGGTATGGATGAATTGTTGAAGTAGAGAGAATGCTATGTTTTGAATAGTGCATGAATTTGTGAGTTTTTTCTTGACTACTAGCTTAAACACCTGCCAAGAATATGTTAGGATAGCCCTTTCTATGTTGTTTAAAAAAAAAACCAAGGAAAAAGGGCATCCGCGCGCGAGCACACTGTGCGCGCGCACCGGTGGTGCATTTCTTACTCTTGGGCCAAAAACCTGATAGTCATGCCCACCTTGTGCCCACTTCATGTCAGGCACCTACGCGCCAGCGTGCATGCCGCCTGTGCGCCCCTTGCAACTTGGCCATCGACGCGCAAGTGCACTGTGCGCGCGCGCACCGATTGTGCAATATGAACTCCCTGGTACAAAAACCAGAAAGTTATGCCATAACTGTGCCTATTCTGTGCCCGCACTCACGCACAGGCGTACTTGGCGCATCAGCGCCGGTCGCCAATTCGATCAGGCACGCGTTCGCGCACTGTGCGTGTCCGTGCCGCCTGTCCTGCATGCCACTCTGGTACAAGGAAACTGAGAGTTAGGCCTACTTTGTGCCAACTCTGTCCCAGGAGCCCAACTGACTTCACGCGTGCGCACCCTAGATGCGTACGCGTCCCTCGCACAACCCTCACCGACGCGCCAGCGCGCCGTGCGCGCACGCGTCGGTCGTACGAACTAGTTTTAAAGCTTGCACGCCCTGTTTCTTCCTTCTCTCACCCTCTTTCATGTTTCTTTCTTCTTCTTTCTCCATCACTTCTCTTCTCTTCTTCTTCTTCTTCCATACTTCACCACTGTCTCCGGCCACTCACCGGCAACCACCACCACCTCCGGTGGCCCTACATCTCTTCTATCTCTTTCTCATTTTCACAACAAGAAAATTTGACCTTGATTCTTTTACACTTCTCAAGGTTTTACTTCTTCTATATCCTTCCCTTACTTTCTTTGCATATCCTCATTTTCTAGTTAGATGTTTCTTGTTGATTCACTTATTTTCTCTTTTAGTTGCATGCTTATACTACTCACTTTTTGTTTGTTTACTTTTTCCTTCTTCTTTCTTTTCCATGGATGTTGAATTTGAGTTTTCATTTGCTTTAATAGATCTTCTTGATTGTTTTTCATTATCTTTGACAGTGGATGATGTTGTGTCATGATTGATATTTCATTTTGGGCTTCTAATTGGTTGAGTATCTCATAATTACTCATTGCTTGTTAACTGCACGCAAAGTGTTCGAGGAAATGCACATATGCCATTTTGGTTTATTCTAGTCATATATCTTCAATTTAGTGCTTCCTCCTCATTCACTTGCTCTCTTCTAAGTGCATTGAATCCACTTTGCTTATTACTTGCTAATTAGATACTCATTGAACATGACTTGATCTTTGCTTTGGATGCTTGAGATTATTCTTCTCATGCCATATTGCACACTTTACTCCCTTTTGCATCCCATGCCAAGTGTTGTGACCCATGTCTCTATGATTACTTTGTTGCAATATTTTTTTTTTGGGCACTATCTTTCACTTGCATGTTTTGTTGAGATGATACTTTGGATTTAATGCTTTCCTTCTTTCCCCTCCTCTTTCAGGATGGCCACCAAGAAAGGTAAGGAGAAAGCTTCAAGGAAACCAGCCACAAAGAGGACACCCCAAAAGTCAAACTCTAAGGCGCACTCTTCATTAGGAGCCAAACCCCTATCTAAGAAGGCGAAGGCACCCGCTCCTATTGATGAAATAGAGAAGAGCAAACTGGCAAGGGATTCTTCAAGGTTCCCCAACCGCTACTGTGAACTTGTGTTCCCCGCCATGGTTGAAAGGAACTATCATGCCGATCATCTACTCGCCCTGCCGGACAAGGTGGCTCTTTGTATTCTACCCCGCATTGAATGGCAAGGATGGAAGTTTCTTCTGAGTAAACCACAGGAGGTCAACCTCTCATGGGTGGTAGAATTCTACACTAACTACCATCTTCCCTCTCTTCAATCGGTATACGTACGCCGGAAGCAAGTCTCAGTTTTAGAAGAGGCTATTCAGCAAGTGCTTAATGTCTTACCAGTACCAAGTGACATGGATGGCTACCAAGAGGTCTTACATCAGCGAGAAAAGTTTGGGTTTGATTGGGACTCGATCCTCTAAGTCATGGCTGAACCAGAGACATTTTGGACCCATGGTCGACTCCGGATGAGGCCCAAGTGCATTGACGCACGTTTCCTCCCTGTAGAAGCTAGAGCTTGGGCCCAGATCCTATCCCACTATGTGCTACCTAGCACCCACAAGTTATCCTTCACGGCGGATCTCACTTTGCTTGTTTGGTGTGTTCTCACAGAAAGACCGGTGAACATTCTGCATCTTGTTAAGCAAGCGATGGGTCTAGTCCACGCCCGTGGTAATTTGTCATTTCCAGCATTGGTATCTGATTTAGTTGCTGCTGCGGGTGTTCCTTGGGAAGACATGAACACAAAGGCTATAATTCTGGCTAAGGGCGATGTGGTCCCAAGCGGAAAATACTTACATCTTCTCGTGAACAACCCAAGCCTTGACATAGCCCTTCCATCTACTATTCCTTCCACCTTATCGTCATAACCACGTCAAAGATCCACCCATCAAAGGATAGAAGATCTCCACTGGAAGATTGATAGATATGAGCGGCGCAACCAACACCGATACACTTACATCAAGAAGCTTCTACGTTGTGTTACCCCTAGCATGGAGGAACCCGAAATATTCACATCCACCTCAATCCCAAGTGATGGGAGCTCTGATGAAGGGGATAGTGAAAGTTCCGGTCCCGACCGTCTCTTGCGCATTGTTGGTAGCACGGAGGACTATGCTAAATTCTAAGTGTGGGGAGGTCATTCTACCGATCTCCATGGGTAACAATCTCTTCCTTTCAACACCCATGGATTTATCTTTTGCATAGTAGTTAGTACATTGCATGTGTAGTTAGTCTTGCTTGTAAATACTCCTTGCATGATAGTTAGTTTCTATAGAGTTACTTGGTCAAAATAATGACTTCTTCCCTAAGAAACTGTGATTTTGGGGTACCTACCAATTTTGAAAAATTTTTTACGGTTAACTTGCTTCAAGAATGTATTTTGGAACATAGTGATTGAGCTAAGAACACAAGCATGTGAGTTTTGAGCCTATTGTGTGGTTATAACTTCTAACCACTATCCCTCATTCTTGTGTGCATTATTCTCTCTCTATGATTGTAATCCTTGCTTTGTCTAATTCTATATGTCCGTTACTTTGTGTATGAATGCATTTACATGATTGAGGCCATCATTTCAATAGTCACTTCTCCCAAATGGCCTTAACCCTTTTATCTACCATTGGTAACCAATTTTGAGCCCATGATAAACCCCTTTTGTTCTTAAATAGAGCACATCAACAACCCTAAGTGAAAAACAATTAATGTCCCTAGATTTGGATCCTTGATTAGGTTAGGTAAGTGAAGGTGTGTATCGTTCAAATGGGAGGGTGTACTTGGAAACTTGGGGTAGATGTAAAGAGGTGTATTTGTAATTGTAATTAAAAATTCTGGGATTTGGGAACATACTCATGTATTGAATGATTGAACCATATGCATTGAAACTTTTGTACATGAAACCCCGAGAAAAAGGGGACCAAAAAGGAAAAAAAAATTTATGTGTATATATGAGTATGTAAGAAAAATAAATAGGAAAAAATAGAAGAAACAAAAATATGAAAAAAAAGAGAAAACAATGAAAGGGGACAAAAATGCCCCAAGACAAAGTAATAATAACAATCATATGGGATGTGAATTGAAAAGAATGCATGACTATGCAAAAGAAAAAGTGAAACCCATAGGTGGCTAGGTATTGTATTATAGTTGTATAGGTTGTTCTATGTGTCTAGTGGAATCTTAGGTTGATCAAGGATTCAAATTTTAAGCTCACTTGACCATATACATCCTTACCTTCACCCTAGCTCCGTTACAACCCATGAATAAGACCTCATGATACTTGTAAGCATGCATTAAGTAATTGTTGATTGTCAGATGAAAGACAAATCTTGGAAAGTATGATTAGGAGAGGATTGAGTGACTGATGCCAGGGCATTTTGGCCAGTTTCACTGACCTTTTCTTTACTGTTTTAGGGTAGTTTCATGCATTTTCTTAGGAAATAAGCAAGTTTTGGGTAGAATTTCACTTACATCTTGATTCAAGCAAACATTGTGCATTTTACATGATTTCATGAGAATTATGCAAGAATTGAATGACAAATTGGATAATGCATGTCTCATGATTTGGATTAGAACTTTGCTGCACTCTATTGCTTGATTTCAGGACAAAGGAAGCAAGGAAGAACCACGTTAGCAACCACGTTAGTCTAACTAACGTAACCACTAACGTGGGACGGGAGCTAGCTTGCAACGTTAATGAGAAAAGTAATCGCCAATAACGTCCTTGAAGACATCATAGCCCACGTTAAGAGTCACGTTAACTAAGTTAACGTGAACTCTAACGTGGAAAAAGAAAATGAAGCCAACGTTAGTGACACTCACCTTTGTCACTAACGTTGGACCAAGCTCATATCGGCCACGTTAAGAGCCACGTTAACTTAGTTAACGTGGACTCTAACATGGGGAAGCAAAAGAATGGCCAACGTTAGTGACACTCACCTTTGTCACTAACGTTGGACTAAGCCACTTTGAGCCACGTTAGTTGCCACGTTAACTTAGTTAATGTCGAAGCTAACGTGGAGGGAGTAAGAATTGCCAACGTTAGTGACACTCACCTTTGTCACTAACGTTGGAATGAGCCACTATGAGCAACGTTAACTCCCACATTAACTTAATTAACGTGGAAGCTAACGTGGATGAAAGAATGATGAACCAATGTTAGTAACACTCACCTTTGTCACTAACGTTGGAGATGGCTATCACCACCACGTTAGAAGCCACGTTAACCTAGTTAACGTGAACTCTAACGTGGGAAGTAGGGGCGTTTTGAAACATTAGTGACAAAGGTAAGTGTCACTAATGTTTTCGAAGATTTGGCAAGCCTATGTTAAAGGTCACGTTAGCCACACTAACGTGAACTCTAACGTAGGGGAAAGGGAGGATTCTCAACGTTATTGGAAAAGATAAGTCCCAATAACGTGTGCAAAGGACCAAGAGGCAACGTTAGTGGTAACGTTGGTGCCACTAACGTTGAAGTTAACGTGGATCATCCTTTGGTTTTGGATCTCTTCGGAACTTTGGAAGAGGAATGAAGAGATCATGCTAGAAATGCTTTCTCATGTTGGACCAAATTGGGGTTTGGATGGATATAGTGACATATAATCCTACCAACACTTTGACTTGGAAATACATGTGGTATAATCAGTGACCATACTTCATCTCTTCTCATGAGCAATTGACCAAGGAATTGGCTATTGATCAAGATTTGAGAGATTGAATTACCAAGAAATTGGAATTCGATCACTTAAGATTGTTTAGGAGATCAATGAATGCATTGATTGAGGAAGAGATGAAAATGAACTTGATCCGGAGAATGCAACATCTCCTAAGCCCATTGAATTCCCCATTTCTGATCTTTCCAATTCTCTTTAAATTCTGCAATCTACTTTTATGAGCATCTTCCCCATTCCCATTTAAGATTCTGCAATTTACTTTCCGCTATTTACATTCAGCTCTTTATTTCCAGCATTTACGTTTTCTGCTGTTTACTTTCCTGCCATTTAATTTTCTGCAAATCTCAAATCCAATTCTGCTTAGTTCAACTAGAACATTCCTCTAATTAAAGTTGCTTGACCAATCAATCCCTGTGGGATTCGACCTCACTCTATTGTGAGTTTTTACTTGACGACAATTCGGTATACTTGCCGAAGGAAAATTGTTGAGAGACAAGTTTCCGTGCATCAAGTTTATGGCGCCGTTGCCGGGGATTGATTTTGTATCAACAATGATTAAATTAGAGGATAACTAGATTGAGCATTTTTCTTTTGTTTGATTTAAAATTCTGTTTGAGTAATTTACTTTCAGTTTTAGTTATTTTCTCCCCTTTCCCCTACTTTTTTTTAGTTGTTTACAATTCAGTCCACTAACCCACTAACTGTTTGATATATTACATCACTCACACTAATAGTAATTCTAACAGAAATACTTTCTGCATCTATTTCCTTGCTTGTACCTTGTTGGTTGTATGACAGGGAGAAGAAGCAGGGCTTCAACTTCCTTTGATTCTAAACCTGAGAGGACCTTCCTTAGATTAAGGAGGGAAGCAAGAGGAAAACGAGTAGTTGGTGCGGAGGAAGAAGAGGAGTATTTTAAACCAAACATGGATGAAAATATGGAGAACCATCATGAAGAAGATGCTCACAACCATGGCAGAGAAGGTCTAGCAAATCATGCTGGGCATTCAAAAGCCAACCATACATGCCAACAACTTTGAACTAAAACCACAGTTCATCACCCTTGTTCAGAACAACTGTTCATTCGGAGGAGGTGTCCAAGAAGACCCCAACCAACATTTAACCACCTTCCTGAGGATATGTGATACTATGAAGTCTAACAGTGTTCATCCTGACACCTATAGACTACTCTTATTTCCCTTCTCACTCAAGGACAAGGCCTCTAAATGGCTGGAGTCCTTCCTGAAGGAGAGCTTAACAACCTGGGAAGATGTGGTGAATAAATTCTTGGCAAGATTATATCTTCCTCAAAGAATCAACAGGTTGAGAGCTGAGGTTCAAACTTTCAGGCAACAAGATGATGAGATTCTCTACAAAGCATGGGAGAGGTTTAAGAACCTGATAAGAAGGTGTCCACCAGATATGTTCAATGAATGGGTGCAACTACACATTTTCTATGAAGGCCTCTCCTATGAATCAAAGAAGGCAGTAGACCACTCATCCGGGGGATCTCTGAACAAAAAGAAGACCATTGAGGAGGCGATAGATGTCATTAAGACTGTAGCAGAGAATGACTACTTCTATGCTTCTGAAAGACGCAACACTAGAGGAGTGATGGAGCTAAACAATGTGGATCCACTGCTGGCCCAAAACAAGCTTATTACCAAGCAGCTGGCTGACCTCACCAAGAAGATGGAGAGGAACCAAGTAGCAGCAATCACCACCTCATCAACGACCCAAGAGGGGGTGAATGCAGAGGCAGAAGGTGAGCATGAACAAGCCAACTACATTGGAGACTCACCCAGGCAGACCCATGATCCATACTCCAAGACCTACAACCCTGGTTGGAGGAATCACCCAAACTTTGGGTGGGGAAATCAACAAGATCAAGGCCAAGATCAGAGACGTCACAACCCCAACAACCATGCAGCTCAACAACATTCCACACAGAGATCATATCAACACCACCCATCAACACCTCTCCACATCCATACCAAAACCAAGATAACCCTTCTCATCCATCCAATCCCAACCCACCATCATCTGATGACAGACTCTCAAGGATTGAGACTCTACTTGAAGGCATATGCAAGGAGATTCAAGATAACAAGGTGTTCAAGGAGGAGGTGCGAGCCAATATCAAGAATCAGGGAGACACCATCAAGAGGCTGGAATTTCAAGTGGGATACCTCTCCGAGCAGATTCCCAAACCTACAGACAGCTTCCCAAGTGACATAGAGAAAAATTCGAGAGGTGAAGCAAAGAAAGTAAGATGGGAAGATTGCAAGATGGTCACTATAAGTGATAAGGAGACCGAGGATAAACCAAACAAACCATTAGAACAACCTGGAGATACATCAGCAGAGAAACAGGAAGAGGAGCACCAAGCACCCAAAATTTCACAGAAGGAGCTGATAAGACTCTATGCACCTTTTCCCCAATTACTAAATGGTGGTGTAGAGAAGAGAATATACTCAAGGTTTCTTGACATATTTGCATCTCTCCATGTAAACATACCATTCATCAAGGCCCTGCAACAAATGCCCTCATACATTAAGTATATGAAGGAGCTGCTGACCAGGAAAAGCTCACTCAAAGGAGGACAAACAATAGTGACGAATAAGGAGTGCAGTGCTCTCATTCAACCAAAGTTGCCAACAAAAAAGAAGGACCCAGGGAGTTTTCACATCCCCTGTGCCATAGGAGAAACAATGTTTGACAAAGGACTCTGTGATCTGGGAGCAAGCATCAACTTAATGCCTTTATCCCTTATGAAGAGGCTGCAAATCAATGAGCTGATGCCCACAGATGTAGTCATCAGGCTGGCTGACAAAACTCAAAAACAAGCAGTAGGAGTGGTTGAAAATGTGCTGTTGAAGGTTGGAAAATACTTGCTGCCCACAGACTTTGTCATATTGGACATGGAAGAGAGTCACCTCCACCCAATCAGATTGGGAAGACCATTCCTAGCTACAGCCAGAGCACTTATAGATGTGGAGCGAGCGGAGCTAATTTTGAGGATCCATGATGAACAACTCACTTTCAATGTTTTCAAGCCCACACAAGAAACATATCAAGAGAACAAAGAACCAAGGAAAGATCACAATGAGATACTGAAGGAAGAAACGAGCACTGAAGCACAACCAGCACATCTGGGAATCCCCTTGGTTGATGAACAAGGCAATCAGCAGCTGTCACAGCTCAAGAAAAATCAGGAGGAACCTAAACCACCAGAGTAATATGAGACCAGCAACAAAATCTCCTTGGAAGAAGAGGTCACAAAGAGCAAGGCAACATCAAAAGGAACAAAGAAAAAGGCACCTAGGAGGTGATGCCAAGGCATCTTAGGCTAGTTTCACTAGCATTTTTTATGTTATTTTTAGTTGTTTTATGCATTTTCTTGAGCCTTAAGTAATCATTTGGGCCAAATAGTCATGCTTGTCTTAAATCATTCAAACATGAAGATTTTTATGCAAATTCCATGAGTTTTTAGTCAGTTTAACCTTAAACTGAAGCTTAAACGTGTTATATGGAACAGCTTGACCATGCCTTCTTCAAACATAAATAACTTGAGCTACAAAACTCCAAATGAGGTGATTCAAAATGCATTGGAAAGAAGACATCTAGAGCTTTCCAAGCATATATGGCATGCATGGTGGATACTAAAAAATTGAGGGGGGAATCCAGCCCCTGAGGGGGACTTTTTAGACTTTTACTTTCACTTTTAGCTAGTTTTCCTTTTCTTTGTAATTGAATTCAGAGCTATGATTCACTAAACCCCCTTTCATTGGGTTAGGGAGCTCTATTGTAATTCAATGAATCAATAATAGTTTATCTTCTTCTTCAATCTTTTCTCTTGAATTTTGTTAGAAAGCTTCTCGATCTAATTCCATTGAGTAGTTGTCTTGGGAAAGAAACTACTCATACTTGGAATCCTTCGGAGCCTTGGGAAAGGAATGGAGGATTCATGCTAGAGAAGCTTTCTCACAGTGGATTGGATTGGGGTTTGGATGGATATTGTGACATGTAATCCTACCAAATTGTGGTTCATGAAATTGTGTGGTATAATCAGTGATCAAGCATCATCTCTTCTTATGAACATTTAAACCAAGGGATTGGAAATTTGTT
>NC_029793.2:96981933-96993395 GCF_000816755.2 Arachis ipaensis
AAAGAAGACATCTAGAGCTTTCCAAGAATATATGGCATGCATGGTGTATACTAAAAATTGAGGGAGAAAACAGCCCTGTAATGTGCATAGAAGAGCATAGTACCACCATGCAATCAGGCCAGCTGACCTCTTCACCTTCCATGGAGTATAACTCGAGTTGTAGAGATTCAATTGAGGTGCTTCCAGTTGCGTTAGAAAGCTGACATCCATAGCTTTCCAACGAGGTATAATAGTCTATATTTGGCATCAAATTGGCAAGGTTGACAAGAGAACAAAGTGACGACTCAAGAAAGGGGGGTGCAACGTTTGAGTGTAGTTTATGGATCATTATCCTTTTTGGATCAATTATGTCACTCTTCCCTTCAAGCAAGCAAGGCCCATCAACAACACCAAATCAAGGCCACAAGAATCATCTAGAATAGTTTATTTTCATTTGATTGTAATTTGCTTTGAATTTCATTTTCATTTTTGTAATTTAGGGAGCCTATTTAAAGGCCTTAGTTTCTGCATTTGAAATGGGGGATTGAAGGGGAATCCAGCCCCTGAGGGGGACTTTTTAGACTGGGGAACTTTTCTTTTCATTTTTGCTAGTTTTTGTAATTGAATTCAGAGCTATGATTCACTAAACCCCCTTTCATTGGGTTAGGGAGCTCTATTTTAATTCAATGAATCAATAATAGTTTTATCTTCTTCTTCAATCTTTTCTCTTGAATTTTGTTAGAAAGCTTCTCGTTCTAATTCCATTGGGTAGTTGTCTTGGGAAAGAAACTACTCATACTTGGAATCCTTCGGAGCCTTGGGAAAGGAATGGAGGATTCATGCTAGAGAAGCTTTCTCACAGTGGATTGGATTGGGGTTTGGATGGATATTGTGACATGTAATCCTACCGAATTGTGGTTCATGAAACTGTGTGGTATAATCAGTGATCGAGCATCATCTCTTCTTATGAACATTTAAACCAAGTGATTGGGAATTTGTTTGTTTTTAGAGAGAATTGGTGAGCCAAGTGATTGGGATCCAATCATATAAGATTGCCAAGCAAAATTCAATGAACGCATTGGTTGAGGAAGAGATAAACATGTTTTGATTCGGAGATCTCAATATCTCCTATAACCCAATGAATTCCCCAATTCTGATTTCCACTTTCTCTTTACATTCTGCTACTCAATTCATGCAATCACCCCCATTCCCTTTTAATTTCAGCAATTTAGTTTCTGCTCTTTAATTCATGCAATTTAAGATTCCGCCATTTCAATTTCTTGTCATTTACTTTTCCCGCCACTTTTACATTCCGCAATACTCATCTCAATCTTGATTCCGCTCAACTAGAACACACTTCTAATCCGAATTGCTCACTCAACCAATCCTTGTGGGATTCGACCTCACTCTATTGTGAGTTTTTACTTGACGATAACCAGTGCACTTGCCGGAAGGAATTTTGCCGATCGTGCAATTTCCTAAATCGTAGCATAACTAGTTTATGTGCATCAGGAGGTGGAGGAACAAGAAGATCCCTATAGAGGACTTTTCTCCAGGGGATAAAGTGATCTCAGCTTACTTCCCAGCTATCCCCCCTGATTTTCCCACCATCCCATCTCAGCTACCTAAAGTTTTTACCATCAACAGAGTTCTCTCCTTAGAACATGTGGAGATCCTTGATGAAGCCAATGGAGATAGATTTACTGCAAGAGGGGAGGACTTGAAGCACTACCAACCACCCTGACAAAGGAAAAACGTCAAGCTAGTGACGCTAAAAGAGCGCTTCATGGGAGGCAACCCATGTTTTATATGCTTTTAGAATAGTGAATAATGCAAGAGTTCATGAAATCAAAATCAAACTTTGACATGCTCTTAAATGTATCCTTGTATACAGCACATAGTGAAGAACAAGTTTGGTGTTCAAGGCATACTAAGAGAACATAAATGTAACCCATATTATGTCACTCTTAAGGCCTTGAACAAATCCTTTACACCACATGACACCAAACTAAGTTTGGTGTCACCAATGTTGCATACATGAACATTCAGTTAGTCAGTTGGTTTGTACTCATGAATAAGCAAAATTTTTTATTTTTTTGCCGTCACTATCCATACATTTAATAATCACATTTTTGTTATTTTGTAGAAAAATTGATGGGACAATTGAAAGGAGAAGTCTCGGCCACTTCATGAAGGGGGAGTACACACTTGTCTGCAAGGGGATTGCATTGGGAATTGTTGCCATGCAACATTGGAAAAAGAACAAGCTTGGAAACTGAACCAACACCATCATAAAGTTGATGATCCTTGTACTCATTCCATGCAAAACCCCAACCGCCCATCAAACAACCACTCCATCAATCCACACCTTTCATTCACTCACCACTTCCCTATATAAGTGATTTTAGTCCCCACTCCTTCCACATCCGAAATTTCCATCCTTTGTACTTCACATTCCAACAACCAGTTCTCCAAACTTCTCATTCTCGAATTCCCACACTCTTTATTTTCTCTATACCCTATCCTAACCAACCGAATTCCTCATCTAACCATACCTTCCACCTCCTTCACACATCAACTCCTACTCATGGCATCATCAAGCTCCAAGAGGCAAAAGTGGAAGGAACCGGTGGAGAGCATTCCTTTTGATGAGAGGAGATTCAAAACTGCATTCCATGAACTTGAATTTAAATGGATAAAGCTCAAGAAGATACTGCCTGAGTTAACATTCCAAATTGACGAGGATGAGTGCCCACAGATTCGAGAGAAGATCGAACAAAGGGGTTGGCAAAGGCTTACGAACCCAGAGGGGAAGATAAATGCAAACTTCATCAAAGAGTTCTATGCAAATGTGGTTAGAGAAGACAAAACCAAGGCCCCCACCTTCAAAAGTTACGTAAGAGAGAGAGAGGTGGATTTCAGCCCCAATGCTATAACAAGGACTCTTCAGTTGAAATCACCACATTTTGATGAGCCTAGTTATCATGCAAGAATAAGCAAGAGCCCTGACAATGATGAACTCACTGAAATCGTGACCGATATATGTGTTATAGTAGCTGACTGGGAGAGGTATGCAGATCAGAGACCCCGATTCATCAAGAGAGGAGACCTCAGCCCAGAAGCCAAGGGATGGTTTGAACTCGTGAGGAGGTCTATCCTCCCGGCCACAAACAATTCTGAGGTCAACGTTACTCGAGCCACCATGGTACATTGCTTAGTACAGGGTGGAGATATCAATGTGCATGAACTTATAGCTGAGGGATTCAAGAGTCAGCTGAGAAGATTGATTCGGGTGCCAGGCTTTAGTACCCCAGCACCATCCTCAGACTGTGTATGAAAGTCAAAGTAGTCTTCGAGGACAGCAATCCAGACTGGGTAAACCCTGGGAGGTTAATTACGCTTCAGCGTCTAACTTATACGACACCTGCTCAACAACAAAGAAGACCAAATAGGGAAGTGAAAGCCAAAAGAAGGACCTCACCAAGAAGAGTCTCATCAGGAAAAACACCAACAAAGAGAATATTATGACCCAACCAACATAAACCTGAATCACATTCACGGAGCCATTGAGGAGCTAGCAAGGAGTTATATGGAGGGACAAGAACAACAACTGCACATTCAAGCTCAAAGGATGGATCGTCAAGAAGAGATCCTTTCTAATTGGATGAATCAACATGTAGAATGGCAAAAACAGCAAATGGAACACTATTCCCAGCTTACTCAAGCCATAAATCAAGTGACTGAAAGACAAGAGCGATAAGACAAGCGCCTTCAAGAACTCAATCAACGATAGCTAGCTCAGGCGAAGGCATTCAATGAGTTCAGCGTACTGAATGAAGGACGGCAACTACATAGGGAGGAGTTCTACATAAACACTCAAGCCAAGTTGAACTATATGTCTAGTCATATGCATAATCTGAACTCTGCAATCCCCAGGTACGATGAAGTCCAAAAAGAGCTAACAGAACAAGAGGAAAGGAAGGTGAAACAGCAGAAGAAAACACTGAAGAAGAAGATGGAAGACGCTGGCTTCTGGAAGAAGTTGATTGGGAAAAGCAAGGGAAGTGGGAATGCAAGCACTCAAGAAAAACACAAAGAGGACAAACAAGAAGGAGAGCAGGAGCAACTCCATGAGTAAAAGGTGGTGGAGTTCCCTCATTGTCCCATCTTTTTCAAGTTTTAAATAAGGAAAATCATGTATGAAATAGAACATGCTTCCATGGTAGTTTAGAATTTTTAATTCTGCTTTTAGTATTCTCCTTGCTTAGGTCTATGATTGCTTGTCAAATTGCCTGTTTTCAATTCCATCTTGCTTATTGTATACTTATCCTTTTTAAGCTAAATAAAAAGAGATGTTATAAAAGACCAGAGTGGAGTTCAATTTGTGGAGTAAGTTCTTAGATTTGTGGTGTAGTAATCACTTAGCTAAGTTGGTTCACCAACAAGGTGGGAAGGCAACTATCTGTCCTAAATCATATGCTTGAAACACACCCCATGAGACTAGCTAAATAACAAGATCCTAATAAGAAAAAGGAAAAGAACAATAAGAGTTGAAAAAGAAAGAAAAGTTAATAAAGAATAAGGCTAGGCACCAAGGGCTTGAATCTTGAGGGATGTGTCTGTGGTGCTCTTGTACCAAGGATCTGCTTGGATGAATAAATTCTTAGGAGTGCTTCATCACTTGGTAACTTGGGTTAACTAACCCGGGATTATCAGCTGAAAGTCCACTATCAAGAGTAACCCTTACTACAGAACACTTAGTAACCCAAAGAGGTGCTGGACACCAAGGTCTCAAGAAAGAAAATAAACAAACCATGTGCCTGTGGTGTGTATGTATGGGGGAAAGAGACTTGAGGGAGTAAGTCCTTAGGGGTGTCTTAACACCTAGCACCTTGAACCAACTGGTTCGAGAGTGCTGGCTGAAAGCTTATCTTAAAGAGTTGCCCCCTCACAGAGCACTTAGCCTAAGAGCACAATCAAACCCTGAAAACAACAAAAGGATCAATGAATAAAAGTCTCATAGGGAGCAATCAAGTGAGTATTCCAGGACATGATAAAGGTCTGAAAGCCAGTGAAGGAACGAACCTAAGTTGCTATGCATGAAACCACCATAAAACAAGGGCATGACTTTGATGCCGGGGCATTTTGGCTAGTTTCACTGACCTTTTCTTTACTGTTTTTAGGGTAGTTTCATGCATTTCCTTAGGAAATAAGCTAGTTTTGGGTAGATATTCACTTACATCTTGATTCAAGCATACATTGTGCATTTTACATGATTTCATAAGGATTTTGCATGAATTTAAGGACAAATTGGACGTTGCATTTCCCATGACTTGGACTAGAACTTTGATGCACTTTATTGCTTAATTTCATGACAAAGGGATTGAGGAAGAGATGAAAATGAAATTGATCCAGAGAATGCAACATCTCCTAAGCCCAATGAACTCCCCATTTCTGATCTTACCCATTCTCTTTAATTTCTGTTATTTACTTTAATGAGGAATTCCCCTATTCCCATTTACAATTCTGCAATTTACCTTCCGTCATTTACTTTCAGATCTATAATTCTAGCATTTACTTTCCTGTCAATTACCTTCCTACCATTTTATTTTCTGCAATTCTCAACTCAAATTCTGGATTCGCTCAACTAGAACAGTCCTCTAATTAAAGTTGCTTGATCAATCAATCCTTGTGGGATTCGACCTCACTCTATTGTGAGTTTTTACTTGACGAAAAATTCGGTACATTTGCCGAAGGGAATTTGTTGTGAGACAAGTTTTCCGTGCATCAAGTTTATGGCGCCGTTGCCGGGGATTGATTGTGCATCAACAATGATTAGATTGGAGGATAACTAGATTGAGCATTTTATTTTTGTTTGATTTAAATTTCTCTTTGAGTCATTTACTTTCTGTTTTAGATAACTTCTTTTCTTCCCCCTTACTTTTTCTTTGTTATTTACTATTCATCTCACTAACCCACTAACTGTTTGATATATTGCATCACTCACACTAACAGTAATTCTGACAAATATACTTTCTGCACCTATTCTCTTTGCTTGTACTTGTTGGTTGTATGACAAGGAGAAGAAGTGGGGCTTCAACTTCCTTTGATTCTGAATCTGAGAGAACCATCCTTAGACTAAGGAGGGAGGCAAGAGAAAAATGTGTAGTTGGTGGTGAAGAAGAGGAGGAACACTTTGAGGAATACTTTGAACCAAACATGGAAGAAAACTTGGAAAAACATCATGAAGAAGAGGCTCACAACCATGGCAGAGGAGGTGGAGCAAATCATGCTGGGGAGGATAGAAGAGTTTTAGGCTCTTACATCAATCCAAACCCAGGGAACTGTGGAAGTAGCATTCAAAAGCCAACCATCCATGCCAACAATTTTGAACTAAAGCCACAGCTCATCACCCTTGTTCAGAATAACTATTCGTTCGGAGGGAGTGTCCAAGAGGACCCTAATCAATATCTAACCACCTTCCTGAGAATATGTGACACAGTGAAGTCTAATGGTGTTCATCCTGACGCCTATAGTCTGCTCTTATTTCCATTCTCACTCAAGGATAAGGCAGCTAAGTGGCTGGAGTCTTTCCCAAGGGAGAGCTTGACAACTTGGGAAGACGTGGTGAACAAATTCTTAGCAAGATTTTACCCTCCTCAACGAATCAATAGACTAAGAGCTGAGGTCCAAACTTTCAGGCAACAAGATGGTGAAACTCTATATGAAGCATGGGAGAGGTTTAAAGACTTAACAAGGAGGTGCCCACCAGATATGTTCAACGAATGGGTGCAGCTGCACATTTTCTATGAAGGGCTCTCTTATGAGTCAAAGAAGGCCGTAGACCATTCATCCGGAGGATCTTTGAACAAGAAGAAGACTATTGAGGAAGCCATAGATGTCATTGAAATAGTAGCAGAGAACGAATACTTCTATGCTTCCGAAAGAGGGAACACAAGAGGAGTAATGGAGCTAAACAATGTAGATGCTCTGCTGGCCCAAAACAAGCTCATTACCCAGCAGCTGGCTGACCTCACCAAGAAGATGGAGAGGAACCAAGTAGCAACAGTCTCCACTTCATCAACAACCCAAGAAGGAGTGAATGAAGAAGCAGAGGGTAGTCAGGAGCAAGCCAACTACATTGGGAATTTACCTAGGCAAAACCATGATCCATACTCCAAGACCTACAACCCTGGATGGAGGAATCACCCAAACTTTGGGTGGGGAAATCAACAAGACCAAAGCCTTGATCAAAGACACCTAAATCCAAACAATGCAGCCACCCAACACTTCACATCTAGACCATATCAATACCCCCATAACAACAACTCCCCACATTCATATCAAGGCTATTCAAACATGCGTGTTCCTATCTAAGATATTCATTCGCACTTTAACATGAATGTGATGAACGTGACAATCATCATCATTTCCCCACGAACGCGTGCCTGACAACCACCTCCGTTCTACATCAGATTGAATGAATATCTCTTAGATTCCTTAATCAGAATCTCCGTGGTATAAGCTAGATTGATGGCGGCATTCGTGAGAATCCGGAAAGTCTAAACCTTGTCTATGGTATTCCGAGTAGGATTCAGGGATTGAATGACTGTGACGAGCTTCAAACTCGCGAGTGCTGGGCGTAGTGACAGACGCAAAAGGAGGGTGAATCCTATTCCAGCATGATCAGGAACCTCAGATGATTAGCCGTGCTGTGACAGAGCATTTGGACCATTTTCACAAGAGGATGGGATGTAACCATTGACAACGGTGATGCCCCAACACACAGATTGCCATAGAAGGACGTGCGTGCGTGAATCAGAGGACAGAGGAAAGCAGAGATTCAGAAGACAAAGCATCTCCAAAACTCCAACATATTCTCCATTACTGCATAACAAGTAACCTTTAACCCATGCTCTCTTGTTTATTCGTAATTCAACTGATAAATATAATTGACTTCCTGACTAAGAATTGCAAGATAATCATAGATTGCTTCAAACCAACAATCTCTGTGGGATTCGACCCTTACTCATGTAAGGTATTACTTGGACGACCCAGTGCACTTGCTGGTTAGTGGTACGAGTTGTGAAAAGTATGATTCACAATTCGTGCACCAAGTTTTTGGCGCTGTTGCCGGGGATTGTTCGTGTTTGGACAATGATGAGCGGATAATTTATACGCTTTTTGACATTGTTTTTAGTAAGTTTTTAGTAGGATCTAGTTACTTTTAGGGATGTTTTCATTATTTTTTATGTTAAATTCACACTTCTGGACTTTACTATGAGTTTGTGTGTTTTTCTGTGATTTCAGGTATTTTCTGACTGAAATTGAGGGACTTGAGCACAAATCAGATTCAGAGGTTGAAGAAGGACTGCTGATGCTGTTGGATTCTGACCTCCTTGCATACAAAGTGGATTTTCTGGAGCTACAGAACTCGAAATGGCACGCTTCCAATTGCGTTGGAAAGTAGACATCCAGGGCTTTCCAGCAATATATAATAGTCCATACTTTGGCCAAGAATAGACGACGTAAACTGGCGTTCAACGCCAGCTTTCTGCCCAAATCTGGCGTCCAACGCCAGAAAAGGATCCAAAACCAGAGTTGAACGCCCAAACTGGCACAAAAACTGGCGTACATCTCCACAAATGGCCTCTGCACGTGGAAAGTTAGTTCTTGGCGCCATTGCCAGGGAAAGAAAGAGCCATGAATTTTACATAATTAAAGTGTAATCACGATTACGCGTACCAAGTTGCTCACGTAACCAGGGATTGTTCGAGCCTAGACATCACAATTTCGTGCACCAAGTTTTTGGCACCGTTGCCGGGGATTGTTCGAGTTTGGACAACTGACGGTTCATCTTGTTGCTTAGATTAGGGTTCATCTTTCAAAAATTTTCTCCTTTGTTTTCGAAAAAAAAATGTTTTCAAGAATCTATTTTTCTTCAGAATTTTTAAGAATGAATTCTAGTGTTTCATGAAGCATGTTGAAGCCTGGCTGGCTGTAAAGCCATGTCTAAATTCTTTTGGACTGAAGTTTTGGCTTAAAATTGAATGAATTACACTCATATTTTGACTAAAGCTTGGCTGGCTATTAAGCCATGCCTGACCCTTTGATTGGAGCTTTAGACTAACATGGCAAGATTCTTGGAATTCATATTAAAAATTTTGGAATCCTTATTTTTCTTTTTCAAATGATTTTTGAAAAAATTAAAAGCAAATACAAAAAAATCATAAAATCATAAAAATCAAAAATATTTTTATGTTTCTTGTTTGAGTCTTGAGTCATGTTATAAGTTTGGTGTCAATTGCATGTGCATCTTGCATTTTTTTCGAAAATTCATGCATTCATAGTGTTCTTCATGATCTTCAAGTTGTTCTTGGTAAGTCTTCTTGTTTGATCTTTGCATTTGCATGTTCTGTGTCTTTTCATGTTTATCATATGCATTCTTGAATTCTTAGTGCGTAAGCATTAAAGAATTCTAAGTTTGGTGTCTTGCATGTTTTCTTTGCATTAAAAATTTTTCAAAATTGTGTCTATGATGTTCATCTTGACATTCATAGTGTTCTTGGTGTTCATCTTGACATTCATAGCATTCTTGCATGCATCACATGTTTTGATCTAAAAATTTCATGCATTGCATCTTTTTAGTATTTTTCTCTCTCATCACAAAAATTAAAAAAATAAAAAAAATATCTTTCCCTTTTTTTCTCATCAAATTCGAAAATTTGAGTTGACTTTTTCAAAAATTTTTAAAATCAAATTGTTTCTCATAAGTCAAATCAAATTTTCAATTTGAAAATCTTATCTTTTTCAAAATCTTTTTTCAAAAATCAAATCTTTTTCAAAATTCTTAGTTATTTTCGAAAATTTTAAAAATATTTTTCAAAAATCTTTTTCTTATTTTGATATCAAATTTTCGAAAATAACATAATCAATTAATGTTTTGATTCAAAAATTTGAAGTTTGTTACGTGCTTGTTAAGAAACTTTAAGTTCTAGAATCATATCTTGTGATTTCTTATGAATCAAGTCATTAATTGAGATTTTAAAAATCAAATCTTTTTCAAAACTAATTTCAAAAATATCTTCTTATCTTATTTTTTTCTAAAATATCTTTTCAAAATATCTTTTCTAACTTCCTAACTTCTTATCTTTTCAAAATTTGTTTCAACTAACTAACTAACTTTTTGTTTGTTTCTTAACTTTTTCAAAACTACCTAACTAACTCTCTCTCTCTAATTTTCGAAAATATATTCCCTCTTTTTCAAAAATTTCTTTTTAATTAACTAATTATTTTTATTTTTTATTTTTGATTTCAAAAAAATTTTCGAAAATTACTAACATTTTTCAAAAACCATTTTCGAAAATCACTAACTCTTTTTCAAAAATATTTTCGAAAATTCTCCCTCTCCCATCTCATTCTATTTATTCATTCATATCCTAACATCTCATCTCACATATCTAGCCTCCTCACAGTTGTGCTTCTTCCATTATATTACATTCTTTGTCTCCCCCTCTTCTTCTACTCACACAGGGATCCCTATACTGTGGTATAAAGGATCTCTATTATTATTATTATTTTTTTTTCTGTGCCTTCTTCTTTGTCATATGAGCAGGAGCAAGGATAAGAACATTCTTGTGGAAGCAGATCCAGAACCTGAAAGGACTCTGAAGAGAAAATTAAGAGAAGCTAAATTACAACAATCCGGAGATAACCTTTCAGAAATTTTCGAACAGGAAGAGGAGATGGCAGCCGAAAATAATAATAATGCAAGGAGAATGCTTGGTGACTTTACTGCATCTAATATCAGACAAAAAGATGGTGAATTCCTCTATGAAGCTTGGGAAAGATACAAACAGTTGACCAAAAAGTGTCCTTCTGACATGCTTTCAGAATGGACCATCCTGGATATATTCTATGATGGTCTGTCTGAGTTATCTAAGATGTCATTGGATACCTCTACAGGTGGATCCATTCACCTGAAGAAAACACCTGCAGAAGCTCAAGAACTCATTGACATGGTTGCAAATAACCAGTTCATGTACACTTCTGAAAGGAATCCTGTGAATAATGGGACGCCTATGAAGAAGGGAGTTCTTGAGATTGATACTCTGAATACCATATTGGCTCATAATAAAATATTGACTCAGCAAGTCAATATGATTTCTCAGAGTCTGAATGGAATGCAAGTTGCATCCAACAGTACTCAAGAGGCTTCTTATGCAGAAGAAGCTTATGATCCTGAGAACCCTGCAATAGCAGAGGTAAATTATTTAGGTGAACCTTATGGAAACACCTATAACTCATCATGGAAAAATCATCCAAATTTCTCATGGAAGGATCAAAAGCCTCAACAAGGCTTTAATAATGGTGGAAGAAACAGGTTTAGCAATGGCAAGCCTTTTCCATCATCCACTCAGCAACAGACAGAGAATTCTGAGCAGAACCCATCTAGCTTAGCAAACTTAGTCTCTGATCTGTCC
>NC_029793.2:96993407-96995070 GCF_000816755.2 Arachis ipaensis
GGCCTTTACATCCCTGCTGATTTCATAGTCCTGTATACTGGAAAGGAAGAGGATGAATCCATCATCTTAGGAAGACCTTTCCTGGCCACAGCAAGAGCTGTGATTGATGTTGACAGAGGTGAACTAGTCCTTCAATGTAATGAGGACTCCCTTGTGTTTAAAACTCAAGGATCTCCCTCTGCAACCATGGAGAGGAAGCATGAAAAGCTTCTCTCAAAGCAGAGTCAACTCAAGCCCCCACAATCAAACTCTAAGTTTGGTGTTGGGAGGCCACAACCAAATTCTGTGTTTGGTGTTGAACTCCCATATCCAAACTCTAAGTTTGGTGTTGGAGAGTCTCAACAATGCTCTGAACATCTGTGAGGCTCCATGAGAGCCCACTGTCAAGCTATTGACATTAAAGAAGCGCTTGTTGGGAGGCAACCCAATTTTTATTTATCTAACAATATTTTTCTTAGTTATATGTCTTTATAGGTTCATGATCATGTGGAGTCACAAAATAAATATAAAAATTGAAAACGGAATCAAAAAATAGCAGAAGAAAAATCACACCCTGGAAGAGCATCTACCTGGCATTCAACGCCAGAACAAAGCATGGTTCTGGCGCTGAACGCCCAAAATGGGCAGCATCCTGGCGCTGAACGCCCAGAACAAGCATGGTTCTGGCGTTCAACGCCAGAAATGGCTACAAATGGGCGTTGAACGCCCAAAATGGGCACCAACCTGGTGCTGAACGCCCAGAGTTGTGTGCAAGGGCATTTTACATGCCTAAATTGGTGCAGGGATGTAAATGCCTTGACACCTCAGGATCTGTGGACCCCGCAGAATCATCTCAGGATCTGTGGACCCCACAGGATCCCCACCTACCTCATCATCTCTCTTTCCATTCATGATCATCCCTTCTGTTTTCCATTTACCACTCACATCCATACACCCACTACCTTCAAAATTCAACATCTCTCTCCCACCCAATCCCACCCATATGGCCGAATACACACATCCATCCATCTCCTCCATATCTTCTTCTTCTTCTTCTATTCTTTCTTCTTTTGCTCGAGGGCGAGCAACATTCTAAGTTTGGTGTGGTAAAAGCATAGCTTTTTTGTTTTTTCCATAACCATTGATGGCACCTAAGAAAGAGAGATCAAAAGCTTAACATGAATTAATGCAAGTATTCCTGTTTTCTATTCAAACATGCGTGTTCCTATCTAAGATATTCATTCACACTTTAACATGAATGTGATGAACGTGACAATCATCATCATTCCCCCACAAATGCGTGCCTGACAACCACCTCCGTTCTACATCAAATTGAATGAATATCTCTTAGATTCCTTAATCAGAATCTCCGTGGTATAAGCTAGATTGATGGCGGCATTCATGAGAATCCGGAAAGTCTAAACCTTGTCTGTGGTATTCCGAGTAGGATTCAGGGATTGAATGACTGTGATGAGCTTCAAACTCGCGAGTGCTGGGCGTAGTGACAGACGCAAAAGGAGGGTGAATCCTATTCCAGCATGATCGGGAACCTCAGATGATTAGCCGTGGTGTGACAGAGCATTTGGACCATTTTCACAAGAGGATAGGATGTAACCATTGATAACGGTGATGCCCCAACACACAGATTGCCATAGAAGGACGTGCGTGCGTGAATCAGAGGACA
>NC_029793.2:96995086-97004220 GCF_000816755.2 Arachis ipaensis
AATTCGTGCACCAAGTTTTTGGCGCCGTTGCCGGGGATTGTTCGTGTTTGGACAACTAACGGTTTATTTTGTTGCTTAGATTAGGAAAAATTTCTCTTTTTGTTTAGAGTCTCGTATTATTGTTGTGTTAGAATCTTAGAATCCTTATTTTTTTTAAAAAATCTTTTTCAAAAAAAAAATAATTTTTCTATTGAATCCTATGCCAAACTTTAAGTTTGGTGTTTTCTTGTTGATTTTTCTGTGTTTTTCGAAAATTTATTTTGGTTTTCTAAAAATTTTAAGTTTGGTGTTCTTCCTTTGTGTTCTAGTGTTCTTGTGAATCTTCAAAGTGTTCTTAAGTTTTCCTTGTGTCTTGATCTTAAAATTTTTAAGTTTGGTGTTCCTTGGTGTTTTTCCCTCCCCATGATTTTCGAAAATAAGAAACCTCAGATCTAAAAATTTTAAATCCTGTGTGTCTTATTGTTTTTCTCTCTCCTTTAAAAATTCAGATTTTTATTTCAAAATCTCCTAACCACTTTCTCTCTCCTCACTTTTTCGAAAATCTTTTACTCATTTTTATTTATTTTATTTTGATTTATTTTATTTTCGAAATAAATATATAAATAAATAAATAAAAATATTTTCTCTATTTTACATCATCTCCCCTTTCTCCATCATGGACCTAAGTGGAAATGAACAGTCCAGGAGGACTCTGGGGTCATATTCTAACCCCTCTACTGCTTCATATGGGAGTAGTATCTGCATATTCTCCATCGGAATCAGTAGCTTTGAGTTGAATCCTCAGCTCATTATCATGGTGCAGCAAAGTTGCCAGTATTCCGGTCTTCCACAGGAGGAACCTACAGAGTTTTTGGCACAATTTTTACAAATTGCTGACACAGTACATGATAAGGAAATAGATCAGGATGTCTACAGACTATTACTGTTTTCATTTGCTGTAAAAGATCAAGCTAAGAGGTGGTTAAATAACCATTTAAAGACAGGTTACAAGAGACAAGGATGGCTAATATACATATGGACGAACAGTTTAAGCAAACAAAGCAGTAGCTGTCAAGGCAAATAGCAGAAGAATGCCAAGCAGTTCAACTAAGAAGTGGGAGAACATTAAAGACCCCACCTCAAGGCAGCAAAAAGCTAAGAAATGAGCAAACCATCCAAAATTCACCTGAGGACAGTAAGAGCCCAGGGAAAAATATTTCTGGCGCTAAAACGCCAGAAAATTGGTGGAAGGCTGGCGCTGAACGCCCAGACCATGGCCAAAACTGGCGTTCAACTCCAGAAACAAAGCAGGACTGGCGTTCAACGCCAGAAATGGGCAAGGATCTGGCGTTGAATGCCCAAAAAGGGCAGGATTATGGTGTTCAAATGCCAGGAACAGACAAGGAGTTGGCTTCTCACGTCACTCCAGCTTCTGACTCTGGCACTCAATTGCCAGTGAGGGATCAGACACACACAAATGCTAATAACAACCCCTCTAAAAAGGCTTCTTCAACCACTTCTGTAGGCAATAAACCTGCAGCAACTAAGGTTGAAGAATATAAAGCCAAGATACCTTATCCTCAAAAACTCCGGAAAGAGGAGCAGGATAAGCAATTTGCTCGCTTTGCAGATTATCTCAGGACTCTTGAAATAAAGATTCCATTTGCAGAAGCACTTGAGCAAAAACCCTCTTATGCCAAGTTCATGAAAGAGATCTTGAGTCATAAGAAGGATTGGAGAGAAACAGAAAGAGTTCTCCTCACTGAAGAATGCAGTGCAGTCATTCTGAAGAGCTTTCCTGAAAAGCTTAAAGACCCTGGGAGCTTTCTGATACCATGCACACTAGAAGGTAATTGTACCAAGACAGCTTTATGCGATCTTGGGGCAAGCATCAACCTAATACCTGCATCCACTATCAGAAAAGCTTGGTTTAACTGAAGAAGTTAAACCAACTATGTAATGCGCCTGCAACCTTCCAGAGATGCATGCTCTCTATTTTCTCTGATATGGTGGAAAAATTTCTGGAAGTCTTCACGGATGACTTCTCAGTATATGGAGACTCATTCAGCTCCTGTCTTGATCACCTGAAACTTGTTCTGAAAAGATGCCAAGAGACCAACCTAGTTTTAAACTGGGAAAAGTGTCACTTCATGGTGACTGAAGGAATTTTTCTTGGGCATAAAATCTCAAACAAGGGAATAGAGGTGGATCAAGCAAAAATAGAGGTAATTGAAAAATTACCACCACCTGCCAATGTTAAGGCAATCAGAAGCTTTCTGGGGCATGCAGGATTCTATAGGAGGTTTATAAAGGATTTTTCAAAAATCGCAAAACCTCTAAGCAATCTGCTAGCTGCTGACACGCCATTTGTGTTTGACACAGAGTGCCTGCAGGCGTTTGAAACGCTGAAAGCTAAGCTGGTCACAGCACCAGTAATTTCTGCACCAGACTGGACATTACCATTTGAGCTAATGTGTGATGCCAATGATCATGCCCTTGGTGCAGTATTGGGACAGAGGCATGACAAGCTTCTGCATGTCATTTATTATGCCAGTTGCGTTCTAAATGATGCCCAGAAAAATTACACAACCACAGAAAAAGAATTACTTGCAGTGGTTTACGCCATTGACAAGTTCAGATCATACTTAGTAGGATCAAAAGTGATTGTGTATACTGACCATGCTGCGCTTAAATATCTACTCACAAAGCAGGATTCAAAACCCGGGCTCATCAGATGGGTATTGCTTCTGCAAGAGTTTAATATAGAAATAAGAGACAGAACAGGGACAGAAAACCAAGGGGCTGATTGATGAGCGGATAATTTATACGCTTTTTGACATTGTTTTTAGTATGTTTTTAGTAGGACCTAGTTACTTTTAGGGATGTTTTCATTAGTTTTTATGTTAAATTCACATTTCTGGACTTTACTATGAGTTTGTGTGTTTTTCTGTGATTTCAGGTATTTTCTGGCTGAAATTGAGGGACTTGAGCAGAAATCAGATTCAGAGGTTGAAAAAGGACTACTGATGCTGTTGGATTCTGACCTCGCTGCACTCAAAGTGGATTTTCTGGAGCTACAGAACTCGAAATGGCGCGCTTCAAATTGCTTTGGAAAGTAGACATCCAGGGCTTTCCAGCAATATATAATAGTCTATACTTTGGCCAAGAATAAAGGATGTAAACTGGCGTTCAACGCCAGCTCTCTGCCCAAATCTGGCGTCCAGCACCAGAAAAGGAGCCAAAACCAGAGTTGAACGCCCAAACTGGCACAAAAGCTGGCATTCAACTCCACAAATGGCCTCTGCACGTGCAACACTCAAGCTTAGCCCAAACACACACCAAGTGGGCCTAGGAAGTGGATTTATGCATCAATGACTTACTGATGTAAACCCTAGTGACTAGTTTATTATAAATAGGACCTTTTACTAGTCTTTTTGACATCTTTGGTCTCAGTTTTAATCCATTGTTCATCTTAGGGGACTATTGATCACGTTTAGGGGGCTGGCCATCTCGGCCATGCCTGGACCTTCACTTATGTATTTTCATACGGTAGAGTTTCTACACTCCATAGTTTAAGGTGTGGAGCTCTGCTGTTCCTCAAAGATTAATGCAAAGTACTACTGTTTTCTATTCAATTCTTCTTATTTCTCTTCTAAGATATCCATTCGCACCCAAGAACGTGATGAAGGTGATGATTATGTGTGACGCTCATCATCCTTCTCCCTTATGAACGCGTGCCTGACAAACACTTCTGTTCTACATGAAATAAGCCATAATGAATATCTCTTAGATCTCCTAACCAGAATCTTCGTGGCGTAAGCTAGAATGATGGCGGCATTCAAGAGAATCCGGAAAGTCTAAACCTTGTCTGTGGTATTCCGAGTAGGATTCAATGATTGAATGACTGTGACGAGCTCCTAACTCGCGATTGCAGGGCGTTAGTGACAGACGCAAAAGGATAGTAAATCCTATTCCAGCATGATCCAGAACCGACAGATGAATAGCCATGCTGTATCGAAGTTGTGAACCATGGTATTGGCACCATGTTCTTGGCGCCATTGCCAGGGAAAGAAAGAGCCATGAATTTTACATCATTAAAGTGTAATCACGATTATGCGTACCAAGTTGCTCACGTTGCCAGGGATTGTTCGAGCCTGGACATCACAATTTCGTGCACCAAGTTTTTGGCACCGTTGCCGGGGATTGTTTGAGTTTGGACATCTGACGGCTCATCTTGTTGCTCAGATTAGGTAATTTTCTTTTCGTTTTGTTTTCAAAAATCTTTCAAAAATATTTTCAAAAATCTCTCATCTGTTTTGAAAAAAAATAAAAATGTTTTCAAAAATTTTATTCAAGATTTTTTAGAATGAATTCTAGTGTTTCATGAAGCATGTGAAGCCTGGCTGGCTGTAAAGCCATGTCTAAATTCTTTTGGACTGAGGCTTCCAAACCATCAGAGGTAAGTTACATACTTGATAAATGATGAGCAGCAATTTGTTATCAAGAGCAATATACTCTGGTGTTACATGCTAAAGCTTGGCTGGCCATTGGCCATGTCTAGTGTTTTGGACTGGAGCTTTCATTGAAAGCTTGGCTGGCTAGTGAGCCATGTCTAATTCCTGGACTGAAGCTTTAGACTAAGAATGCAAGATTCCTGGAATTCATGTTAAAAATTTTGGAATCCTTATTTTTTCTTTTTCATATAATTTTCAAAAAAAATCCAAAAAAATTAGAAAATCAAAAAAAAAATCAAAAATATTTTTGTGTTTCTTGTTTGAGTTTTGAGTCATATCATAAGTTTATTTTTATATCAAATTTTCGAAAATAACATAATCAATTAATGTTTTGATTCAAAAATTTGAAGTTTGTTACTTGCTTGTGATTTCTTATGAATCAAGTCATTAATTGTGATTTTAAAAATCAAATCTTTTTCAAAACTAATTTCAATCATATCTTTTCAAAATATCTTCTTATCCTATCTTTTTCAAAAATTTGATTTCAAAATATCTTTTCTAACTTCCTAACTTCTTANTGAATCCCTCTATGAAGCTTGGGAAAGATACAAACAGTTGACCAAAAAGTGTCCTTCTGACATACTTTCAGAATGGACCATTCAGTCAATATGATCTCTCAGAGTCTGCATGGAATGCAAGCTGCATCCAACAGTACTCAAGAGGCTTCTTATGAAGAAGAAGCTCATGATCCTGAGAACCCTGCAATAGCAGAGGTGAGTTACTTAGGTGAACCTTATGGAAACACCGATAACTCATCATGGAGAAATCATCCAAATTTCTCATGGAAGGATCAAAAGCCTCAACAAGGCTTTAATAATGGTGGAAGAAACAGGTTTAACAATAATAAACCTTTTTCATCATCCACTCAGCAACAGATAGAGAACTCTGAACAAAATGCTTCTAATTTAGCAAATCTAGTCTCTGATCTATCCAAGGCCACTGTGAGTTTCATGAATGAAACAAGGTCTTCCATTAGAAATTTGGAAGCACAAGTGGGCCAGCTGAGTAAAAGGATCACTGAAATCCCTCCTAGTACTTTCCCAAGCAATACAGAAGAGAACCCAAATGGAGAGTGCAAGGCCATTGACATAAGCACCATGGCCGAACCTGTGAGGAGAGGAGCGGACATGAATCCCAAGGAGGAAGACCTCCTGGGACGTCCAGTGATCAATAAGGAGATTCCCTCTGAGGAACCAAAGGAATCTGAGGCTCATCTAGAGACCATAGAGATTCCACTAAACCTCCTTATGCCCTTCATGAGCTGTGATGAGTACTCCTCTTCTGAAGAGAATGAGGATGTTATTGAGGAGCAAACTGCCAAGTTTCTTGGTGCAATCATGAAGCTGAATGCCAAATTATTTGGCATTGATAGTTGGGAAGTTGAACCTCCCTTGTTCATCAATGAACTAAGTGATCTGGATCAACTGACATTGCCTCAGAAGAGACAGGATCCTGGAAAGTTCATGATACCCTGTACCATAGGCACTATGATCTTTAAAGCTCTCTGTGACCTTGGTTCAGGAATAAACCTCATGCCCCTCTCTGTAATAGAGAAACTGGGAATCTATGGGGTGCAAGCTGCTAAAATCTCACTAGAGATGGCAGACAGCTCAAGAAAACAGGCTTATGGACAAGTAGAAGATGTATTAGTAAAGGTTGAGGGCCTTTACATACCTACTGATTTCATAATCCTGGATACTGAAAAGGAAGAGGATGAATCCATCATCCTAGGAGGACCTTTCCTGGCCACTGCAAGAGCTGTGATTGATGTTGACAGAGGTGAAATAGTCCTTCAATGGAATGAGGACTCCCTTGCGTTTAAAACTCAAGAAACGCCCAAAATGGGCAACTTCTGGGCGCTGAACGCCAGAACAGGCATGGTTCTGGCGTTCAACGCCAGAAATGGCACACAAATGGGCGCTAAATGCCCAAAATGGCCACCAACCTGGCGCTGAACGCCCAGAGTTGGGTACAAAGGCATTTTTACATGCCTAATGGGTGTAGGGATGTAAATCCTTGAACACCTCAGGATCTGTGGATCCCACAGGATCCACTCAGGATCTGTGGACCCCACAGGATCCCCACCTACCTCCACTCACTCTCTTCTCTCTTCTCAATCATCCTCTATTCCCAATAAACACTATTCCCTATCAACCCTTTACCACTCACATCCATACACCCACTTACCTTCAAAATTCAACATCTCTTTCCCACCCAATCCCACCCATATGGCCGAATACACACTCCCATCCATCTCCTCCATATCTTCTTCTTATTCTTCTATTCTTTCTTCTTTTGCTCGAGGGCGAGCAACATTCTAAGTTTGGTGTGGTAAAAGCATAGCTTTTTTTGTTTTATCCATAACCATTGATGGCACCTAAGGCCAGAGAAACCTCTAGAAAGTGGAAAGGGAAGACAAAAGCTTCCATCAAGGGTCTATAGCTCAGTGGTAGAACATTTGACTGCAAATCAAGAGATCCCTGAGATACCTCAGGGGATACATTTTCTTCCACACAATTATTGGAAGCAACTAAGGGTGGAACATCAAGAGCACTCCATCATGCTTCATGAAATAAGAGAAGATCAAAAAGCAATGAGGGAGGAGCAACAAAGACAAGGAAGAGACATAGAAGAGCTCAAGGACATCATTGGTTCCTCAAGAAGGAAACGCCACCATCACTAAGGTGGATTCATTCGTTGTTCTTATTTCTTCTGTTTTTCGTTTTCTATGTTATGTGCTTATCTGTGTTTGTGTCTTCATTACATGATCATTAGTAGTAGTAACTATGTCTTAAAGTTATAAATGTCCTATGAATCCATCACCTTTCTTAAATAAAAAATGTTTTAATTCCAAAGAACAAGAAGTACATGAGTTTCGAATTTATCCTTGAACTTAGCTTAATTATATTGATGTGGTGACAATGCTTCTTGTTTTCTGAATGTATGCTTGAACAGTGCATATGTCTTTTGAAGTTGTTGTTTAAGAATGTTAAATATGTTGGCTCTTGAAAGAATGATGACTAGGAGACATGTTATTTGATAATCTGAAAAATCATAAAAATGATTCTTGAAGCAAGAAAAAGCAGCAAAGAACAAAGCTTGCAGAAAAAAAATATATAAAATAGGCGAAAAAAAATAGAAAAAAAAATAGAAAGAAAAAGAAAAAGCAAGCAGAAAAAGCCAAAAGCTCTTAAAACCAAGAGGCAAGAGCAAAAAGCCAATAACCCTTAAAACCAAAAGGCAAGGGTAAATAAAAAGGATCCCAAGGCTTTGAGCATCAGTGGATAGGAGGGCCTAAAGGAATAAAATCCTGGTCTAAGCGGCTAAACCAAGCTGTCCCTAACCTTGTGCTTGTGGCGTGTAGGTGTCAAGTGAAAACTTGAGACTGAGCGGTTAAAGTCAAGGTCCAAAGTAAAAGAAGAGTGTGCTTAAGAACCCTGGACACCACGGCCAAGACTCATAAAGAAGCTGTGTTCAAAAATCATCAAGATGCCAAAACTATTTAAGAGGCAAAAAGCTATAATTCCCGCTCATATGATTGAAGCTCTGTTTCATTGATAGTTTGGAATTTATAGTATATTCTCTTCTTTTTATCCTATTTGATTTTCAGTTGCTTGGGGACAAGCAACAATTTAAGTTTGGTGTTGTGATGAGCGGATAATTTATACGCTTTTTGACATTGTTTTTAGTATGTTTTATCTAGGATCTAGTTATTTTTTAGGGATGTTTTCATTAGTTTTTATGTTAAATTCACATTTTTGGACTTTACTATGAGTTTGTGTGTTTTTCTGTGATTTCAGGTATTTTCTGGCTGAAATTGAGGGACTTGAGCAGAAATCAGATTCAGAGGTTGAAAAAGGACTGCTGATGTTGTTGGATTCTGACCTCCCTGCACTCAAAGTGAATTTTCTGGAGCTACAGAACTCGAAATGGCGCGCTTCCAATTGCTTTGGAAAGTAGACATCCAGGGCTTTCCAGCCATATATAATAGTCCATACTTTGGCCAAGAATAGACGACGTAAACTGGCGTTCAACGCCAGCTCTCTGCCCAAATCTGGCGTCCAGCGCCAGAAAAGGAGCCAAAACCAGAGTTGAACGCCCAAACTGGCACAAAAGCTGGCGTTCAACTCCACAAATGGCCTCTGCACGTGCAACACTCAAGCTCAGCCCAAACACACACCAAGTGGGCCCAGGAAGTGGATTTATGCATCAATGACTTACTCATGTAAACCCTAGTGACTAGTTTATTATAAATAGGACCTTTTACTAGTCTTTTTGACATCTTTGGTCTCAGTTTTAATCCATTGTTCATCTTAGGAGACTATTGATCACGTTTAGGGGGCTGGCCATCTCGGCCATGCCTAGACCTTCACTTATGTATTTTCATACGGTAGAGTTTCTACACTTCATAGATTAAGGTGTGGAGCTCTGCTGTTCCTCAAAGATTAATGCAAAGTACTACTGTTTTCTATTCAATTCTTCTTATTTCTCTTCTAAGATATCCATTCGCACCCAAGAACGTGATGAAGTTGATGATTATGTGTGACGCTCATCATCCTTCTCCCTTATGAACGCGTGCCTGACAAACACTTCTGTTCTACATGAAATAAGCCAGAATGAATATCTCTTAGATCTCCTAAC
>NC_029793.2:97004238-97006744 GCF_000816755.2 Arachis ipaensis
AGAAAGGATTGGGCACGGAGCTTGGATGATGCTCTGTGGGCTTACAGGACAGCATTCAAGACCCCCATAGGGACATCTCCACACCAACTCGTGTATGGTAAGGCATGTCACCTGCCCGTGGAACTGGAACATAAGGCCTACTGGGCAACCAGATTCCTAAACTTTGATGCCAAATTAGCAGGAGAAAAATGATTGCTCCAGCTAAATGAGCTAGAGGAATTCAGATTCACAGCTTTCAAAAATGCCAAGCTTTATAAAGAAAAATTAAAAAAATGGCATGACAGAAAGCTGTCATTTAGAATCTTTGACAGAAGACCTCGGCACACAAAACAGAGAAAAAGAGCTCACTGGCAAGAAAACGCCAGTAAAAGTATATTTTGGGCGTTCAAACGCCCAAAATGGGCATCCACTGGGCGTTGAACGCCAGTAATGGTAGCAATCTGGGCGTTCAACGCCAGAAAGGGGCACCCACTGGGCGTTGAACGCCAATAATGGCAGCAGCTGGGCGTTGAACGCCCAGGAGAGGAGCATTTGGGCGCTCAACGCCCAAAACAGGCAGTGTTTGGGCGTTCAAACGCCAGGAAGGTAGGGAGGAGCCAAATTCATTTTTTCCACACGTATTTCCATTCTAATTTCAAATTTTATGTTTCAATGCATGATTTTTACATGAACATGTTAAGAACCCTGATTTCTAAAATCCTTAATTTCTAAAAATCCCTCTTTCCAAATTCAATCCAACTCTTTTCAAATCTTTTCTGAAAACAAATCTATCTTTTTCACTTTAAAATCTTTTCAACTAATCCATATCTTTTTCAAATCTCCATATTATCTTTTTCAAAATTCAGATTTATCTTTTTCAAAAAATCTATCATATCTCTTCAAAATTAAACTATATCTTCTATCTTATCTTTTTTCAACTCAATCTTTTTATCTTATCTTTTCCAATTTTTCGAAAACCCACCCCCCCATCCCTTTAAATTTGGGTTCGGCCTCCCTCCTCCTCCATCAACAATTGCACCAAGCTCTCCTTCTATCCCTCTCCTTTCTTTTCTTTTGCTTGAGGACAAGCAAACCTCTAAGTTTGGTGTGTTTATCCGAGATCACTAAGATCATGGCTCCTAAAGGAAAACAACCCACTCCAAGAGGCAAGAAAGAAAGCGTTCCAAAACTACTTTGGAATCAAGGGAAGTTCTTATCTAAAGAACATTCAGACCATTATCTTAAAATAATGGGTCTGAGATCAGTGATCCCGAAAGTTAGATTCAATCTAAAAGAAGATGAATATCCGGAGATCCAGGAGCAAATTCGAATCAGGAACTGGGAAGTCCTAGCTAATCCTGAAACGGAAGTAGGAAGGAACATGGTCCAGGAGTTCTATGCTAATATGTGGCAGACTGACAAGCAAAAACTATCTGGAACTGCCTTCTATGAATTTCGGACCATGGTCAGAGGAAAGATTGTTCATACCACCCCTGACAAGATCAGAGAGATCTTAAAGCTACCTCAGCTAAAGGATGATCCAGACTCCTTCAACAGGAGGATGATGAGAGCGGACATTAACCTGGATAAGATTCTAGAGGACATATGTATCCCTGGAGCCAGGTGGACCACCAACACAAAGGGTGTCCCAAATCAACTCAAGAGAGAGGATCTCAAACCAGTCGCCAGAGGATGGTTAGACTTCATTGGGCGTTCTCTGTTGCCTACTAGCAACCGTTCTGAAATCACAGTTAAAAGAGCAGTGATGATCCATTGCATCATAATGGGAAAGGAAGTGGAGGTTCATCAGCTGATTTCAGCTGAACTCTACAAAATTGCTAACAAAAATTCTAAAAAGGCCAGGTTGGCTTATCCAAGCGTGATTTCTCTGCTCTGCAAGGACGCTGGAGTGAGGATGGGAATAACTGAGTATATCTCAATTGAGAAGCCAATCACTAAAGCATCAATGGAAAAATAACAAGCACAGGATGATCCCATCAAGAAGAGAGCACAGGAATTCCTCCCAGAGATCCCTCAATCTGAATACTGGGAGTATCTTGAGACGTCTGTTACCAAGATACGGGAAGCTATGGAGCAAATAATAAAAGAACAGAAGGAACACAGTCAAATGCTGACCTATATGTTTAAAGAACAAGAGGAGCAAGGGCGTGACTTAAGGGAATTGAAGCGCCAAAAGTCTTCTCTTGTAGGACCAAGCACCCCAAGGATTAGAGGAACCCCCGTTCCCCCAGAATAAAGGTTGTTAATTTCCAATTTCTGCCTTAACTCTGTGACAGTGTCCTTATAGAAGTTTACCTTAGGAGTCATATAGTAGTAATTAGTATCTATTTTGATTTTATCTACAATTAAGCCATAGTTTATTTTTCTCATCATCAGCAAACATGAATAAAATAGTAGATCTTTTGAATAAGAAGAAATAAAATTTCGAGTTTTAATAAGAGAAATTCTAATTAGTTACATGTGGTGGCAATGCTTTCTGTCTTCTGAATGAATGCTTGAACAGTGC
>NC_029793.2:97006758-97015111 GCF_000816755.2 Arachis ipaensis
GGCTGAAAAAGGACTGCTGATACTGTTGGATTCTGACCTCCCTGCACTCAAAGTGGATTTTCTGGAGCTACAGAACTCAAAATGGCGTGCTTCTAATTGCGTTGGAAAGTAGACATCCAGGGCTTTCCAGCAATATATAATAGTCTATACTTTTCTCAAGGATAGACGATGTAAACTGGCGTTCAACACCAGTTCTCTGCCCAATTCTGGCGTCCAGCGCCAGAAAAGGATCAAAAGCTGGAGTTGAACGCCCAAACTGGCACATAAACTGGCGTTCAACTCCACAAATAGACTCTGCACGTGACTTGCTTAAATCTCAGCCCCAGCACACACCAAGTGGGCCCCAGAAGTGGATCTCTGCATCATCCATCATAGTCTACTCACTTTTTGTAAACCTAGGGTACTAGTTTAGTATTTAAACAACTTTTAGAGACTTATTTTGTATCTCATGACATTTTAGATCTAAACTTTGTACTCTTTGACGGCATGAGTCTCTAAACTCCATTGTTGGGGGTGAGGAGCTCTGCTGTGTCTCGATGAATTAATGCTAGTATTCCTGTTTTCTATTCAAACATGCGTGTTCCTATCTAAGATATTCATTCGCACTTTAACATGAATGTGATGAACGTGACAATCATAATCATTCCCCCACGAACGCGTGCCTGACAACCACCTCCGTTCTACATCAGATTGAATGAATATCTCTTAGATTCCTTAATCAGAATCTCCGTGGTATAAGCTAGATTGATGGCGGCATTCATGAGAATCCGGAAAGTCTAAACCTTGTCTGTGGTATTCCGAGTAGGATTCAGGGATTAAATGACTGTGACGAGCTTCAAACTCGCGAGTGCTGGGCGTAGTGACAGACGCAAAAGGAGGGTGAATCCTGTTCCAGCATGATCGGGAACCTCAGATGATTAGTCGTGCTGTGACAGAGCATTTGGACCATTTTCACAAGAGGATGGGATGTAACCATTGACAACGGTGATGCCCCAACACACAGATTGCCATAGAAGGACGTGCGTGCGTGAATCAGAGGACAGAGGAAAGCAGAGATTCAGATGACAAAGCATCTCCAAAACTCCAACATATTCTCCATTACTGCATAACAAGTAACCTTTAACCCATGCTCTATTGTTTATTCGTAATTCAATTGATAAATATAATTGACTTCCTGACTAAGAATTGCAAGATAACCATAGATTGCTTCAAACCAACAATCTCTGTGGGATTCGACCCTTACTCACGTAAGGTATTACTTGGATGAGCCAGTGCACTTGCTGGTTAGTGGTACGAGTTGTGAAAAGTGTGATTCACAATTCGTGCACCAACCTCCCCACATTCATATCAAGGCCAGAATAACCCTACTCAGCCTGACCTGTCATCAATTGATGAAAGAATCTCAAGGATTGAGAATCTACTTGAAGGCCTAAGCAAAGAGATTCAAGACAACAAGGTCTTCAAGGAGGAAGTGCGAGCCAGTTTCAAGAACCAGGGAGACACAATCAAGAGGTTGGAATCTCAAGTCGGATATCTCTCTGAGCAAATTCCCATAATCCACAGATGGATTACCAAGTGACACAGAGAAGAATCCGAGAGGTGAAACAAAGAGGGTAAGATGGGAAGATTGCAAGATGGTCACTATAAGTGATAAGGAGACTGTGGACAAGCCAAGCAAGCTGTCAGAACAACCTGAAGATACCTTAGTAGAGGAGGTGGAAAAAGATTACCAAGAACCAGAAATCTCAAAACAGGAGTTGCTGAGACTCTATGCACTTTTTCCCCAACTGCTCAAGGGAGCTGTGGAGAGGAGAATATACTCAAGATTTCTTGACTTATTTGCATCTCTGCATGTGAACATACCATTCATCAAGACTATCCAACAAATGCCTGCATTCATCAAGTACATGAAGGAATTGCTTCCCAGGAAAAGCTCACTCAAGGGAGGCCAAACTATAGTGATGAACAAGGAGTGCAGTGCCCTTATTCAACCGCAGTTGCCTACAAAAAGAAAAGATCCAGGGAGTTTTCATGTCCCCTATGCCATAGGAGAAACAATGTTTGATAGAGCACTCTGCGATTTGGGAGCAAGCATCAACTTAATGCCTCTATCCCTGGTGAAGAGGCTGCAGATCAATGAGATATTGCCCACAGATGTAGTCATCAGGCTGGCTAACAAAACTCAAAAACAAGCAAGAGGGGTGGTGGAAAACGTGTTGTTAAAGGTGGGGAAATACTTTCTTCCCACAGACTTTGTCATCTTGGACATGGAAGAGAGTCACACTCACCCAATCATATTGGGAAGACCATTCCTAGCTACAGCCAGAGCACTCATAGACGTGGAGCGAGGGGAGCTAATATTGAGGATCCATGATGAACAACTCAGCTTCAATGTCTTCAAACTCTCCCAAGAAACTGACCAAGAAAACAAAGAACCAACCAATGATCATAACGGGATGCTGACAGAGGAAACAAGAACAAAGGCACCACCAACACATCTGAGAACCCCACTGAATGATGAACAAGGCAAACAGCAATCGTCACAGCTCAAGGAGAAGCTGGAGGAACCTAAACCACCAGAGGCATGTGAAGACAACAACAAGATTCACTTAAAAGAAGAAGTTGCCAAGAACAGGGAAGCATCAAAAGGGACAAAGAAGAAGGTACCAAGGGGGTGGAGGAACAAAAAGATCCCTACGGAAGGCCTCTCTCCAGGAGATAAAGTGATTTCAGCTTACTTCCCAGATATCCCCCCTAATCTCCCCACTGTACCATCTCAGTTACCTAAGGTCTTCACTATCAACAGAGTTCTTTCCTTGGAACATGTAGAGATTATTGATACAACCAATGGATATAAGTCCAAGGCAAGATGGGAGGACTTGAAGCATTATCAACCACCATAATGAAGGAGAAGCGTCAAGCTAGTGACGCTAAAGAAGTGCTTCATGGGAGGCAACCCATGTTTTATTAGCTTTTACTAGTGAATAAGTCAATATTCATAAATTCCAACCCAAACTTGGTGAAGTCCTTATATTGCAGTATATAGTGAAGAACAAGTTTGGTGTTCAAAGCATACCAAGAAAGCATGAATGCAACAGAGAGCATTCTAGTCTTGGAGCTTTGAACAGAACTTTTCATCACAATGCTTCAAACTAAGTTTGGTGTCACCCCATGGTGCCACCAAAATGCATAAAGGGATACACAGTTAGTTAGTTAGTTGGAATTCATGAATAAACAATCTAATCTTTTCTTCTCTTTATTATTTTAGCCGTAAAAATCTAAATTGATTTTTTTTTATGATATTTCTTACTTTTCTTATTTGATCTTTATAGGGAAAGGAAAGGATCATTAAAAGAGATAGATTGGACAATTAAAGGAAGAAGGTTTGGACACCACAAAAGGAAGGACTATACACTTGTTCTAAAAAGGGAAGTCATTGGAAAATGTTGCCATGCAACATTGAAAAAAATGGGACCCTTGAAGACCGAGCAATCTCCATCATAAAGTGATGATCCTTGTCCTTTCTACATGCACAACCCCAACCGTCCATCAAACAACCACTCCATTAATCCACACCCTCCATTCACTCACAATCTTCAGTAGGAACCTTCTTGTTCCTCCAGTCTTTGGTTACTTTCTTCTTGAGCTCTCCTCCTTCAATTGTGGGTGGTAAATTCCCAACACCAAACTTAGGTTTAATGTCAATGGGCTCTGTATGGCTTTCCACTGATACAGAAGGTTGAACACTAAGTGTTGTATGTTAGTACCTCCTTTATTTGAGAGAGATTGAGGTTTGGGCATTCTAAACATTATATGGTCCTCCCATAACCTCAGAACAAACTCTCCTCTCTCGACATCAATCAAGGCCTTCCCAGTAGCTAAGAAGGGCCTTCCTAGGATGATGGAGTCATTTTTGTCTTCAACCTTTACAACGACGTTCTCCATGGTTCGCAAAATTAGAATTCGCACAACTGAACCAGAAAGTGCACCGGGTCATCCAAGTAAAACCTCAGGTGAGTTAGGGTCGATCCCATGAGGATTGTTGGATCGAGCGAGCTGTGGTTATCCAGCAAATTTTAGTCAGGTGAATAGAATAAGTGGTCATACTCTCGTTCCACCTCATATTCATAAAGATGAAGAACAACAATACATCATAAAATGGAATCAAACATGTATTAAAGTAGAGAAGTAATAATATAAATCCATGGGAATGAGCATAGCTCCTATCCTTAACCTAGGAGGTCTAGTGATGAGCGGATAATTTATACGCTTTTTGGCATTATTTTTAGTATGTTTTTAGTAGGATCTAGTTACTTTTAGGGATGTTTTTATTAGTTTTTATGTTAAATTCACATTTCTAGACTTTACTATGAGTTTGTGTATTTTTCTATGATTTTAGGTATTTTCTGGCTGAAATTGAGGGACTTGAGCAAAAATCAGATGCAGAGGTAGAAGAAGGACTGCTGATGCTGTTGGATTCTGACATCCCTGCACGCAAAGTGGATTTTTCGGAGCTACAGAACTCAAAATGGCGCGCTTCCAATTGCGTTGAAAAGTAGACATCCAGGGCTTTCCAGCAATATATAATAGTCCATACTTTGGCCGAGTTTAGAACATGCAAAAGGGCGCTGAACGCCAGTTCTACGCTGTAGTCTGGAGTTAAATGCCAGAAACACGTCACAAACCAGAGTTGAACGCCAGAAACACGTTACAAACTGGAGTTCAACTCCAAGAATGACCTCTCCACGTGTAAACTTCAAGCTCAGCCCAAGCACACACCAAGTGGGCCCCGAAAGTGGATTTATGCATCAATTACTTACTTCTGTAAACCCTAGTAACTAGTTTAGTATAAATAGGACTTTTTACTATTGTATTAGACATCTAATGATTTTTAGTTCATCTTTGGATGATCTTTTGATCTATTAATCACATTTGGGGGCTGGCCATTCGGCCATGCCTGAACCTTCATTACTTGTGTATTTTCAACGGTAGAGTTTCTGCACTCCATAGATTAAGGTGTGGAGCTCTGCTGTTCCTCATGATTTAATGCAAAGTACTACTGTTTTTCTATTCAATTCAACTTATTCCGCTTCTAAGATATCCATTCGTACCCAAGAACATGATGAATGTGATGATTATGTGACGCTCATCATCATTCTCACTTATGAACGCGTGCCTGACAAATACTTTCGTTCTACATGCAAACAAGCTAGAATGAATATCTCTTGGATATCTAATACAGGGGACCGAGTCCGAGTTATTAGTGTCTTCGTGGTATATGTTAGAACCCATGGATGGCCATTCCTGAGATCCGGAAAGTCTAAACCTTGTCTGTGGTATTCCGAGAAGGATCTGGGAAGGGATGGCTGTGACGAACTTCAAACTCACGAGTGCTGGGCGTAGTGACAGACGCAAAAGGATAGTAAATCCTATTCCAGTATGATCGAGAACCTCCAGATGATTAGCCATGCTGTGACAGAGCATTTGGACCATTTTCACAAGAGAGGATATGATGTAGCCATTGACAACGGTGATGCCCTTACAGAAAGCTTGCCATGAAAAGGAGTAAGACTGATTGGATGAAGACAGCAGGAAAGCAGAGATTCAGAGGAACGAAAGCATCTCTATACGCTTATCTGAAATTCTCACCAATGATATACATAAGTATTTCTATCTTTATTTTCTGTTTATTTAAAAACTCCATAACCATTTAATATCCGCCTGACTGAGATTTACAAGATGACCATAGCTTGCTTCATACCAACAATCTCCGTGGGATCGACCCTTACTCACGTAAGGTTTTATTACTTGGACGACCTAGTGCACTTGCTGGTTAGTTATGCGAAGTTGTGAAGTTATGTTTGGACCATGGTATTGTGCACCAGTTTTTTGGCGCCATTGCCAGGGAGAGAATGAACAACAAATTTTACAACCTGAGTAACAATTTCGCATACCAAGTTTTTGGCGCCGTTGCTGGGGATTGTTCGAGTTTGGACAACTGACGGTTCATCTTGTTGCTCAGATTAGGTAATTTTCTTTTTGTTTTATTTTCAAAAAAAAAAATTTTTTCAAAAATCTTTCAAAAATTTCTCATCTGTTTTCGAAAATTATTTCAGAATTTTTAAGAATGAATTCTAGTGTTTCATGAATCATGTTGAAACCTAGCTGGCTGTAAAGCCAGGTCTAATTCTTTTGGATAGGGGCTTCCAACCATCAGCATAGAGGCAAGTTAATTGGAATATCAGCTGTTATATGCCTGATTTGTATCTTCTAAAGCTTGGCTGGCTAGTAAGCCATGCCTAACCCTCAGATTGGAGCTTTAGACTAAGAGTACAAGATTCCTGGAATTCATATTAAAAATTTTGGAATCCTTATTTTTCTTTTTCACATTAATTTTCAAAAAATCCAAAGAAAAAAAAATCATAAAATCATAAAAATAAAAAATATTTTGTGTTTCTTGTTTGAGTTTTGAGTCAATTTCAAGTTTGGTGTCAATTGCATTTTTCTAAAAAAATTCTTTGCATTTTTCAAAAATTCATGCATTCATAGTATTCTTCATGATCTTCAAGTTATTCTTGGCCAGTCTTCTTGTTTGATCTTCATATTTTCTTGTTGTGTGTCTTTTCTTGTTTTCCATATGCATTCTTGCATTCATAGTGTCTATACATGAAAAATTTCTAAGTTTGGTGTCTTGCATGTTTTCTTTTCTTGAAAATTTTTCAAAAATAAGTTTTTGGTGTTCATCTTGACATTCAAAGTGTTCTTGGTGTTCATCTTGACATTCATGGTGTTCTTGCATGCATCACATGTTTAGATCCAAAATTTTCATGCATTGCATCATTTTCATGTTTTTCTCTTTCATCATTAAAAACTCAAAATTCAAAAAAAAATATCTTTCCCTTTTTCACTCATAAAATTTCGATAATTTGGATTGACTTTTTCAAAAGTTTTTAAAATTTAGTTGTTTCTTATGAGTCAAATCAAATTTTCAATTTAAAAATCTTATCTTTTTCAAAATCTTTTTCAAAAATCAAATTTTTTTCATTTTTTCTTATTTTCAAAAATTATAAAAATATTTTTCAAAAATCTTTTTTTATTTTATCTCATAATTTTCGAAAATATTATCAACAATTAATGTTTTGATTCAAAAAATTTCAAGTTTGTTACTTACTTGTTAAGAAAGATTCAAACTTTAAGTTCTAGAATCATATCTTGTGATTTCTTGTGAATCAAGTCATTAATTGTGATTTTAAAAATCAAATCTTTTTCAAAACTAATTTCAATCATATTTTTTCAAAAAAAAATATATCTTTTTATCTTATCTTTTTCAAAATCATATCTTTTTCAAAAACAAAATTTGATTTTAAAAATATCTTTTCTAACTTCTTATGTTCTTATCTTTTCAAAAATTGATTTTCAAAATTTGTTTCAACTAACTAACTAACTTTTTGTTTGTTTCCTATCTCTTTCAAAACTACCTAACTAACTTTCCCTCTCTAATTTTCGAAAATACCTCCCTCTTTTTCAAAAATTCTTTTTAATTAACTAATTGCTTCAATTTTTAATTTTAATTTGATTTCATTCCTAATTTTCGAAAATCACTAACCCCTTTTCAAAATTTTATTTTCGAAAATCCTCCTTCTCTCTCATCTCCTTCTATTTATTTATTCATCTACTAACACTTCATCTCACCTAAATTCGAACCCCCTCTTCCATCTGTGTTCGAATTTTCTCTTCTTCCCTTCTTTACATTACATTCTTTTCTTCTTCTACTCACACATGGGAACCTCTATACCTGGGTAAAAAGGATCCCTATTATTATTATTTTTCTATTCCCTCTTTTTCATATGAGCAGGAGCAAGGACAAAAACATTCTTGTTGAAGCAAATCCTGAACCTGAAAGGACTCTGAAGAGGAAACTAAGAGAAGCTACAATACAACAATCCAGAGAAAACCTTACGGAAATTTTTGAACAGGAAGAGGAGATGGCAGCCGAAAATAATAATAATGCAAGGAGGATGCTTGGTGACTTCACTGCACCTAATTCCAATTTACATGGAAGAAGCATCTCAATTCCTACCATTGGAGCAAACAATTTTGAGCTTAAACCTCAATTAGTTTCTCTGATGCAGCAGAACTACAAGTTTCATGGACTTCCATCTGAAGATCCTTTTCAGTTCTTAACTGAATTCTTGCAGATCTGTGATATTGTTAAGACCAATGGAGTAGATCCTGAAGTCTACAAGCTCATGCTTTTCCCTTTTGTTGTAAGAGACAGAGCTAGAATATGGTTGGATTCTCAACCCAAAGATAGCCTGAACTCTTGGGATAAGCTGGTCAAGTCTTTCTTAGT
>NC_029793.2:97015252-97135270 GCF_000816755.2 Arachis ipaensis
GAATGCAAGCTGCATCCAACAGTACTCAAGAGGCATCTTCTGAAGAAGAAGCTTATGATCCTGAAAACCCTGCAATAGCAGAAATGAATTACATGGGTGAACCATATGAAAACACCTATAATCCTTCATGGAGAAGTCACCCAAATTTCTCATGGAAGGATCAACAAAAGCCTCAACAAGGCTTTAATAATGGTGGAAGAAACAAGTTTAGCAATAGCAAGCCTTTTCCATCATCCACTCAGCAACAGACAGAGAACTCTGAACAAAATACCTCTAATTTAGCAAACTTAGTCTCTGATCTATCTAAGGCCACTGTGAGTTTCATGAATGAAACAAGGTCCTCCATTAGAAATTTGGAGGAACAAGTGGGACAGCTGAGTAAGAAAATTACTGAAACCCCTCCTAGTGCTCTCCCAAGCAATACAGAAGAAAATCCAAAAGGAGAGTGCAAGGCCATTGACATAGTCAACACGGCCGAACCTAGAGAGGAAGGGGAGGACGTGAATCCCAAGGAGGAAGACCTCCTGGGACATCCAATGATCAATAAGGAGTATCCCTTTGAGGAACCAAAGGACTCTGAGGCTCATCTAGAGACCATAGAGATTCCATTAAACTTCCTTATGCCATTCATGAGTTCTGATGAGTATTCTTCTTCTGAAGAGAATGAGGATGTCACTGAAGAACAAGTTGCCAAGTTCCTTGGTTCAATCATGAAGCTAAATGCCAATTTATTTGATAATGAGACTTGGGGAGATGAACCTCCCCTGTTCACCAATGAACTAAATGTATTGGATCAACTGAGATTGCCTCAGAAGAAACAGGATCCTGGAAAGTTCCTAATACCTTGTACCATAGGCACCATGACCTTTGAGAAGGCTCTATGTGATCTTGGGTCAGGAATAAACCTCATGCCACTCTCTGTAATGGAGAAACTGGGAATCTTTGAGGTACAAGCTGCTAAAATCTCATTAGAGATGGCAGACAATTCCAGAAAACAGGCTTATGGACAAGTAGAGGACATATTAGTAAAGCTTGAAGGCCTTTACATCCCTGCTGATTTCATAATCCTAGATACTGGGAAGGATGAGGATGAATCCATCATCCTTGGAAGACCCTTCCTAGCCACAGCAAGAGCTGTGATTGATGTTGACAGAGGTGAATTAGTCCTTCAATTGAATGAGGACTCCCTTGTGTTTACAACTCAAGTTTATCCTTCTGTAAACATGAAAAAGGGGCACAGTAAGCTTCTCCCACTGCAGAGTCAACCAGAGCCCCCACAGGCAAACTCTAAGTTTGGTGTTGGGAGGCCACAACCAAACTCTAAGTTTGGTGTTGAACTCCCATATCCAAACTCTAAGTTTGGTGTTGGGAAGTCTCAACAATGCTCTGAACATCTGTGAGGCTCCATGAAAGCCCACTGTCAAGCTATTGACATTAAAAAAAGCATTTGTTGGGAGGCAACCCAATTTTTATTTATCTAATTTTAATTTATTTTTATTGTTATTTCATGTTTTATTAGGTTCATGATCATGTGGAGTCACAAAATAAATATAAAAATTGAAAACGGAATCAAAAACAGCAGAAGAAAAATCACATCCTGGAGCATGGATCTGGCATTGAACGCCAGAAACAAGCAGCATCCTGGCGTTCAGACGCCAGAAATGCACACTAAGGAAGAGCTGGCGCTGAACGCCAGAAACAAGCATCTGGCTGGCGTTCAACGCCAGAAATATGCTGCATCTGGGCACTAAACGCCCAGAACAAGCATCAATTCGGCGTTTAAACGCCATAATTGCATGCAAAGGCATTTTACATGCCTAATTGGTGCAGGGATGCAATTCCTTGATACCTCAGCATCTGTAGACCCCACAGGATCCCCACCTACCACCACTCATTCTCTTCCCTCTTCTCAATATTCATCCTCTCTTCCCAATAAACACTCTTCTCCAAAACTCTTCACCAATCACCTCAATCTCTCTTCCCTATCACCACTTCCCCACTCACATCCATCCACTCATCCCCATAAACCTACCTCATAAACTCCACCTACCTTCAAAATTCAAAACCAATTTCCCACCCAAACCCACCCTATATGGCCGAACCTTAACCCCCTCCCTTCCCTATATAAAGCCCTCCACTCTTTTTCATTTTCACACAACACAACCCTCTCTTCTCCTTCTTGGCTGAATACACCTCTCCCTCATCTCCTCCATATTTTTTTCTTGTTCTTCATCTATTCTTTCTTCTCTTGCTCGAGGGCGAGCAATATTCTAAGTTTGGTATGGTAAAAGCATAAGCTTTTTGTTTTTCCATTACCATTGATGGCACCTAAGATCGGAGAATCCTCTAGAAAAGGGAAAGGGAAGACAAAAGCTTCCACCTCCGAGTCATAGGAGATGGAAAGATTCATCTCCAAAGCTCATCAAGACCACTTCTATGATGTTGTGGCCAAGAAGAAGGTGATCCCCGAGGTCCCTTTCAAGCTCAAAAGAAATGAGTATCCGGAGATCCGACATGAAATCCAAAGAAGAGGTTGGGAAGTTCTAACAAACCCCATCCAACAAGTCGACATCCTAATGGTTCAAGAGTTCTATACCAATGCATGGATCACTAGGAACCATGATCAAAGTAAGAACCCGAATCCAAAGAATTATCTCACCATGGTTCGGGGGAAATACTTAGATTTTAGTCCGGAAAATGTGAGGTTGGCATTTAACTTGCCTATGATGCAAGGAGATGCACGCCCCTACACTAGATGGGTCAACTTTGATCAAAGGTTGGACCAAGTCCTCATGGACATATGTGTGAAAGGAGTTCAATGGAAGATTGACTCAAAAGGCAAACCGATTCAACTTAGAAGACTGGACCTCAAGCCTGTGGCTAGAGGATGGTTGGAATTCATCCAACGCTCCATTATCCCCACTAGCAACCGATCTGAAGTTACTGTGGATCGGGCCATCATGATTCATAGCATCATGATTGGTGAGGAAGTAGAAGTTCACGAAGTCATCTCCCTTGAACTCTACAAAATAGCCAAAAAGTCTTCCCCTTGGCAAGGCTAGCTTTCCCTCATCTTATTTGCCATCTATGTTACTCAGCTAGAGCTTTCATAGAAGGAGACATTCCCATTGAGGAAGAGAAGCCCATCACTAAGAAAAGGATGGAGCAAACAAGAGAGCCCACTTATGGAGCTCAAGAAACACGTGAGGAAGCTCATCATCAAGAAATCCCTGAGATACCTCAAGGGATGCACTTTCCTCCACAGAACTTTTGGGAGCAAATAAACACCTTCCTAGGAGAATTAAGTTCCAACATGGGACAATTAAGGGTGGAACATCAAGAGCACTCCATCATTCTTCATGAAATTAGAGAAGATCAAAGAGCTATGAGGGAGGAGCAACAAAGACAAGGAAGTGACATAGAAGAGCTCAAGGACATCATTGGTTCCTCAAGGAGAAAATGCCACCATCACTAAGGTGGACTCATTCCTTGTTCTTAAACTTTCTGTTTTTCGTTTTCTTATGTTAAATGTTTATCAATGTTTGTGTCTTTATTACATGATCATTAGTGTCTAAGTCTCTATGCCTTAAAGTAGTGAATATGAATCCATCACCTCTCTTAAATGGAAAAATGTTTTAATTACAAAAGAACAAGAAGTACATGAGTTTCGAATTTATCCTTGAACTTAGTTTAATTATTTTGATGTGGAGACAATACTTTTTGTTTTCTGAATGAATGCTTGAACAGTGCATATGTCTTTTGAATTTGGTGTTTTAGAATGTTAAATATGTTGGCTCTTGAAAGAATTATGAACAGGAGACATGTTATTTGATAATCTGAAAAATCATAAAAATGATTCTTGAAGCAAGAAAAAACAATGAATACAAAAGCTTGCAGAAAAAAAAAGAAAAAAAATGGCGAAAAAAAATAGAAAAAGAAAAAGCAAGCAGAAAAAGCCAATAGCTCTTAAAACCAAAAGGCACGGGTAAGAAAAAGGATCCCAAGGCTTTGAGCATCAGTGGATAGGAGGGCTTAAAGGAATAAAATCCTGGCCTAAGCGGCTAAACCAAGCTGTCCCTAACCATGTGCTTGTGGCGTGAAGGTGTCAAGTGAAAACTTGAGACTGAGCGGTTAAAGTCAAGGTCCAAAGCAAAAGAAGAGTGTGCTTAAGAACCCTGGACACCTCTAATTGGGGACATTAGCAAAGCTGAGTCACAATTTGAAAAGGTTCACCCAATTATGTGTCTGTGGCATTTATGTATCCGGTGGTAATACTGGAAAACAAAGTGCTTAGGGCTACGACCAAGACTCATAAAGTAGCTGTGTTCAAGAATCAACATACTGAACTAGGATAATCAATAACACTATTTGAACTCTGAGTTCCTATAGATGCCAATCATTCTGAACCTCAATGGGTAGAGTGAGATGCCAAAACTATTCAAGAGGCAAAAAGCTACAAGTGCCGCTCATCTGATTGGAGCTATGTTTCATTGATATTTTGGAATTTATAGTATATTCTCTTCTTTTTATCCTATTTGATTTTTAGTTGCTTGGGGACAAGCAACAATTTAAGTTTGGTGTTGTGATGAGCGGATAATTTATACGCTTTTTGGCATTGTTTTTAGTATGTTTTTAGTAGGATCTAGTTACTTTTAGGGATGTTTTTATTAGCTTTTATGTTAAATTCACATTTCTAGACTTTACTATGAGTTTGTGTGTTTTTCTATAATTTCAGGTATTTTCTGGCTAAAATTGAGGGACTAGAGCAAAAATCAGATTCAGAGGTAGAAGAAGGACTGCTGATGCTGTTGGATTCTGACCTCCCTGCACGCAAAGTGGATTTTCTAGAGCTACAGAACTCAAAATGGCGCGCTTCTAATTGCGTTGGAAAGTAGACATCCAGGGCTTTCCAGCAATATATAATAGTTTATACTTTGGCCGAGTTTACATGACGCAAAAGAAAGTTGAACGCCAGTTCTACGCTGTAGTCTGGAGTTAAACGCCAGAAACACGTCACAAACCAGAGTTGAACCCCAGAAACACGTTACAAACTGGAGTTCAACTCCAAGAATGGCCTCTCCACGTGTAAACTTCAAGCTCAGCCCAAGCACACACCAAGTGGGCCCCGGAAGTGGATTTATGCATCAATTACTTACTTCTGTAAACCCTAGTAACTAGTTTAGTATAAATAGGACTTTTTACTATTGTATTAGACATCTTATGATTTTTAGTTCATCTTTGGATTATATTTTGATCTATTAATCACATTTGGGGGCTAGCCATTCGGCCATGCCTTAACCTTCATTACTTATATATTTTCAACGGTAGAGTTTCTGCACTCCATAGATTAAGGTGTGGAGCTCTGCTGTTCCTCATGATTTAATGCAAAGTACTACTGTTTTTCTATTCAATTCAACTTATTCCACTTCTAAGATATCCATTCGCACCCAAGAACATGATGAATGTGATGATTATGTGATGCTCATCATCATTCTCCCTTATGAACGCGTGCCTGACAAACACTTTCGTTCTACATGCAAACAAGCTAGAATGAATATCTCTTGGATATCTAATACAGGGGACCGAGTCTGAGTTATTAGTGTCTTCGTGGTATAAGTTAGAACCCATGGATGGCCATTCCTGATATCCAGAAATTCTAAACCTTGTCTGTGGTATTCCGAGTAGTATCTGGGAAGGGATGGCTGTAACGAACTTCAAACTCGCAAGTGCTGGGCGTAGTGACAGATGCAAAAGGATAGTAAATCCTATTCCAGTATGATCGAGAACCTCCAGATGATTAGCCATGCTGTGACAGAGAATTTGGACCATTTTCACAAGAGAGGATAGGATGTAGCCATTGACAACGGTGATGCCCTTACAGAAAGCTTGCCATGGAAAGGAGTAAGACTGATTGGATAAAGACAGCAGGAAAGCAGAGATTCAGAGGAACGAAAGCATCTCTATACGCTTATCTGAAATTCTCACCAATGATATACATAAGTATTTCTATCTTTATTTTCTGTTTATTTATTATTATTATTTGAAAACTCCATAACCATTTAATATCCGCCTGACTGAGATTTACAAGATGACCATAGCTTGCTTCATACCAACAATCTCCGTGAGATCGACCCTTACTCACGTAAGGTTTTATTACTTGGACGACCCAGTGCACTTGCTGGTTAGTTGTGCGAAGTTGTGAAGTTATGTTTGGACCATGGTATTGTGCACCAGTTTGTTGGCGCCATTGCCAGGGAGAGAACGAACAACAAATTTTACAACCTGAGTAAAAATTTCGCATACCATCTAGCCGCTCATATTTTACAGAAAATAAAGTGTGATAAATTCTGAGAGGCTGAAGATCATAAACATGAGTGATCTTTGTCTATATATACTAATCTAATAATTAAAAATTACAAAAATGAGATAAACTAAGCAAATAGTGCAAAAATCCACTTCTGGGCCCACTTGGTGAGTGTTTGGACTGAGCTTGGTGCCCAACTTGGATAAGTGGGCGTTGAACGCACACTAGGGGGTGTTTGTGCTGCCTTGTGCTCCCTTGGTTGCGTTGAACACCAGTTTTGGGCATTCAACGCTAGCCTTGATCCTTTTTGGGTGTTGAACGCCATAAAAGGGGTAAGTTGGGTGTTCAACGCCCATTTTGGGTAGTCTCTCCCGAAGAAAAGAATAGACTATTATATAATGTTGGAAAGCTCTATAAGTTAGCTTTCCAACACCGTTAAGAGCGCGTCAATTGGACCTATGTAGCTCCAGAAATGCTTGTTTGAATGCATGGAGATCAGGATTTGACAGCATCTGCTATCCTTTCTTTGCCTCTGAATTAGACTTTTCCAAAACTTGCCAAATTCACCCAAAAATCACCAAAAATCATAAGAAAAACACAAAAACTCAAAGTAGCATCCAAAATGTGAATTTTGCACTAAAATCTACTAAAACATAATAAAACTTAACGAAATATAACTAAAAATACTAGGAAAATAGTACCAAAAAGGGTATAAAATATTCATTCATCACTCCACCATTCCAAATGCCCGTTTTAGGGACTTGTCTGCCATTTCCAGTGAGATTTTTGTGGGCTACACCTCTTGAATCTCCAGCTTTTTCATTACAAAGAGAGGCATCAAATTTATGCTTGATCCAAGGTTGCATAGTGCCTTTTGAAATGTGATGGTCTCTATAGTGCAAGGAATCAGGAAGCTTCCAGGATCTGGCATTTTCTGAGGTAGCTTCTTTTGCACTAATGCACTGCACTCCTTGGTCAGCACCACTGTTTCATCTACCCTCAGGGTCTTCTTCTTAAAAACTCTATTTTTCAAACATGCCGTATAGGGAGGTTTCTTCTCTAACACCTCAGTAAAAGGAATATTGAATTGTAACTTCTTGAAGACTGCCAAGAATTGAGCGATTTGCTTATCCTTGGACTCCTTTTGCATATTTAGAGGGTGTTGTACTTCTGGCTCCTTCATCACTACGGGGGCATGTATTAGTGCACTCCCAGTCTCCTCTTGAGCCTTGTTCTCCTTCAAATCCTCAGTAGCATGCTCCTCCTTGGTTTCGGCCTCCTTGTCTATAGTGAGGACCTCGCACTCTTCCCTTGGATTTACCTTTATGTTGCTAGGGAGAGTGTTGGAAGGTCTCTTAGGTATCCTGCTGCTCAACTTGCCCACTTATATCTCCAAGTTCCTAATTGAAGACCGGGTTTCTTGCAAAAAACTATGAGTGGTCTGATGAGCAAGATTTGTTATGATGGTCTAGAATTTCTCCCATAGAAATAAGAACTTTGTTATAGGAATAGCTCCAAACCAACAAACAATTCTCACATAAAAAATTTGAGTTGTCACAAGTACAAACCCCAATGAATTTATAACCAAAGTATTTAGACTCTGGGTCGTCTCACAAGGAATTGCAATGAAGTGTTTAATTATTGGCTATAAAGATGTGGGGGGTTTGATTTGGTAATTAGAAAAAAAATAGATGTCAAGGAAAGTAAATGAAAAATTAACTAATAAAACAAATGAAAAGTACTCTTGGCTAGACATAGGTAATTGAGGTCACCATCCTTGTCTACATACCAAATATTGATAATTATGAGGAACCAAGCTCATTAAGTCTGCCTCCAAAAGCTTTAAGTATGTAATATCTACTCCTATGCTTGAAGTACGTCAAATGGCTTTGATCACATCAACCCATAAGTCCCAACCTATCTACTAATTAGATTAGTAGTGGGTTGGTTTCAATGAGTATCAAATTGATTACCAAGGGTTCTCAAATCACCAAATCATTGAGACCCAATGACTCAAGGTCACTCAATTCCCTTAGCCTAGGCCAAGACTAAAGAAAACTACTCAAAAACTAGTGAAAGCATTTTATCAAACACCTAGTGAGCAAGAAAAGTAAACTTCGCAAATTGCAAAAATTAAAAAAACCCATAACTAACATAAGCAAGAAATCAACAATAGCAAGCAAGATTAACATAAAAGAAACATAGAAACATGAAATTGCATTAAAAGAAAATTAGATCCAACAATGTCCATCAAGATAGAAGAGAGTAAAATAAGAAATTAACAAGAGAAACTAAGAAGATTAAGACAATAGAACACTAAAACATAAAGAGAATTGAAAGAAAAATTTGAGAGAGATTAACCTAACTTTATCCTAATTTCTATCCTAAATCTAGATAGAGCAGAGAGCCTCTCTCTCTAGAATTCTATCCTAAAACATAATGAAAACTCAATTATGACTACTTAGTTTATTCCCCTATCAATTCTTGGGTTCAATAGCATCAGAAATGAGTTGGATTGGGCCCAAAATGAGCTAGAAATTGCCCCCAACGAGTTGCCCAAAGTGGACCCACGCTGCTCCATCGGTGCGCACGTGTGCAGTGCGCGTGCACGTCCCTAGACGTCAAGCACCTATGGCATATTTCATATTATTTTGAAGCCCCAGATGTTAGCTTTTCAACGCAACTAGAACTGCCTCATTTGGATCTCTGTATCTCAAGTTATGTTTGATTGAGTGCGAAGTGGTTAGGCTTGACAACTTTGCAGTTCCTTCATTTCTTCATGAATTCTCCCACTTTGCATGCTTTTCTCCTCACTTCTTCCATCTAATACTTGCCTTATGAACCTGAAATCACTCAACAAACGCATCAAGGCATCAAATGGAATTAAAGTGAATTGAATTTTAGCTATTTTAAGGCCTAAAAAGCATGTTTTCACACTCAAGCACAAATCAAGGGAGAATTGCAAACCATGCTATTTCATTGAATAAATGTGAGAAAAGTTGACAAAATCCCCCAAAATAAGCACAAGATAAACCACAAAATTGGGGTTTATCATGGTCTTAGAGAGGTCAGAAACTGTTATGGCTAAGTTAGAGAGGTTACGTTTAGCCGTCTCTATCTACTCCTGGGAGGGTTGGAACTGTCTTTTAGTAAACCTACTTTTATTGGTTCCACCTTGATTATTGTTGAAGCCTTGTTGAGGCTTCTGCTGCTCTCTCCTCCCAAAGTTAGGGTGATTCCTCCATCCCTAATTGAAAGTATTTGCATAGGGATCATCATTGGGATTTCAAGAGGAATTTTCCATGTAATTCACTTCCTCTATGGTGGTCTGAGCAATGTCACCAGTGTCTCCTTCATAGGGTGCATCTTGAGCGCTAACAGGTGAAACATGCATCCCACTTAAGTGTTAGGAGATCATGCTAATTTGCTGGGACATAAGTTTATTCTGTGCCAAAATGGAATCCAGTGTGTCCACTTCCATGACTCCTCTCTTCTGAGTAGTCCCAGTGTTCACAAAGTTCCTTTCAGAAGTGTACATGTATTGGTTGTTGGCGACCATCTCAATAAGCTCACTCGCCTCTCCAAGCGTCTTTTTCATGTGTATTGAACCACCAGCAGAGTGATCCAGTGACATCTTGGCTATCTCAGAGAGGCCGTTATATAAAATCTCCATCCTGGTTCATTCGGAAATCATGTCTGGAGGGCATCTCCTGATCAGTTGCTTGTATCTCTCTCAAGCCTCATAGAGGGACTCTCCCTCTTTCTGTCTGAAGGTCTAGACCTCCACTCTAAGCTTACTCAGCTTCTGGGCTGGAAAGAACTTAGTCAGAACTCCTGTGACCACCTTGTCCTTTGTGTCCAGGCTCTCCGATGGCTAAGAATCCAGTCACAACCTTGCTCTGTCCCTTACAGCAAAGGGAAAAGCATGAACTTGTAAACATCAGGGTTCACTCCATTCGTCTTGACCATATTACAGATTTGCAGGAAATCAGATATGAACTTGTTGGGGTCCTCCTGTGGGAATCCATGAAACTGACAGTTCTGTTGCACCAGAGTGACCAGTTGAGGCTTGAGCTCGAAATTATTGGCACCAACAGTGGGTATAGATATACTGTGTGCATAGAAGTCAGCAGTGGATGCATTGTATGAGCCAAGCACCTTCCTTCCTTGCTCTTCAGTATTCGGATTCCCTCCAGCCATGGTGGTCTCTTCAACTTCCTTCTCAAAAGTTTCCATGAGATTCTCTCCGACTTTGTAAATCTTAGTTTGTTCCAAACTCTGCCTTAAGTTCCTCTCAGGCTCAGGATCAAAATCAAGAATCGGTTCTTTATTCCTGTTCCTGCTCATAAAAAAAGAAACAAAGAAAAAGTGGGAGTCTCTATGTTAGAGTATAGAGAGCTCCCAGTGAGATATCCTAAAAAGAAATAAAATAAAATAAAGTAGTAAATTAACAAGAAAATTCGAAACAAGAATGCAAGAATTAACCTAAAAATTTTTCGAAATTATAAAGGAAAGGATTTAAAAATTTTCGAAATTAAAAAAGAAAGGAAAAATACTAACGGGACATCAAACTTAAAATTTAAAATTAAATAAAAATAAGATTACTAGAACAAAAATTTGAAAATAAAGGGAAAGATAAATAACATAAAAATTTGAAAATTAAGAAAGATAAACAAGATAGAATTCGAAAATCAAAGGGAAAGGTAATTAAAAAAAACTAATAAAAATACCTAATCTAAGCAACAAGACAATCGGTAGTTGTCAATCATGAACAATACCCGGCAACGGCGCCAAAAACTTGGTGTGCAAAATTAAAACTCGCACAACTTAACCGGCAAGTGCACTGGGTCATCCAAGTAATACCTCAGGTGAGTGAGGGTCGATCCCAGGATGATTGTCGAACTGAGCAAGCAATAGCTATCCTGTTGGACTTATTCAAGCAAACAGTAAAGGTTGTTTGTAGGTATAAAAATGCATAAGTAGTAAAAGCAAGTAAATAAAGCAAATAAACAGGTTTGGTGTAAAACAATGATGAGAAAACAATTAAAGTCTCGGAGATGTTTACTTTTCTGGATTAAAACGTCTTTCAAACTATTATAACAATGAATGATTCATTCTATGGCAAATCATAAGTGATTAAACCATAATCTCTCAGCGATTTAATCTCCTCTAATCCTCATCAAACGCCACTCTCGTGGTCAATCAATTTAGATAAAAGGGTTAAGCTCAGAAAACCAATTTAGTGCCACAAAAACCCTAATTACCCAAAGCTAAAAGGATTTTATATCACATATCCCAATTAGTTCATGTAATTAGAAATTTTGGAGTACTGTTTTCAAGTTGTAGCTCAAGCGAGATAACATTCTCGAGAATCACAAGAGCTCATGTAGAATAAGGGTCATACTCTCGTTCCACCCATATTCATAAGATTAAGAACGAAAACAACACCTTAGAATTGAATCAAACATTAATTAAAATAAAAGAATAGTAGCTATAATACATAGAAATAAACAGAGCTCCTAACCTTAACTAGGAGGTTTAGTTGCTCATAACTTACAGAGAAAATAGGTTTCTGAAAAAGTTCAGAAGAAAGGAGAGATCTAAACCTAATTGATCTTCTCCTTTAAATACTAACCTAATAAAAAATGCTAAACCTAAAAGATATTATTTTAAAATAAAAATTACAAAGATAAGATAAGATGAGCCGAAGAGGTGCTAAATTCACTTAGAGCCGAAGAAGTGCTAAATTCAGCACCCAGGGGGGAGCTGCCAACAGTTTCCTCTGTTGCTCCTGGCTTCTCCAAAGTGCTCTGAATTCCACCTAACACTAAAAAACATAAGAGAAACTCAAAGTAGCATCCAAAGCTGAATTTTTCACTAAAATCACATAAAAGTAATTAAAATATAATTAAAATCAATATAAAAATGATTAGAAATATAAGATGCTCACGGATCATAACACCAAACTTAAACTATTGCTTGTCCTCAAGCAATCAAAAATAATATAGGACCAAGGAAGAGAAAACACACAAGATTCGAGTTGTCAATCAAGCTCAGGTCTAATTATTGAATGGAGCTATTGACACTCTATTTCTGAATCGCTTTGGCATCTCACTATACTTTGAAGTTCAAAAATATCGATGTGCTTCAGAACTGGAACTCGGATAGTATTGTTGATTCTCTTCTTTTAGGCTGTTGTTGATTCTTGAACACAGCTTTTCTTTTCTTTGTTGCTTTGCACCTTTGAGTCAAGCCGTGACCCTAAGTGTTTTATTTTCAAGCTTAGGTTGACACATAAACACCAGAAGCATTTAACTGGGGGAACCTTTTAGGTTCGACTTTTTCTTTGCTTTTATTCCTTGACTGTGGTGCTCAGAGCCTTAGTCATACTCATATACAGCCTTGGTCACGACTTTAAGTGTTCAGTCTCAAGGGTTACTTGACACTTTCACACCACAAGCGTATGGTCAAAGTCTTGGTCCTTTTTCTTTTGATTTATCTTATATTCTCAATTTTCTTTTTGCTATTTCTTTTATTTCAAGAATCAATCTTTTTCTTTAATTGAGAGAATCAATAATATTTCTCAAAACTCCTGTTCCTTAAGAACTAATATACTCAACTCCAATATCAAATATGCACAGTTAAGTCATACATTCAGAAAATAGAGATAAGGCCACCACATCAAAGTAATCGGAATAACTTATAATATAACTCAAGATCTTATGCATTTTACTACTTCTTTTTCAATAGATTTTTCTTTTTAAGCTTGATGCATAATACATAAGATATCTTGAAAAACGAAAAATAAACTACTACTTGAAAGCAATAAAATCCTAAGAGTGATTATGCAACTAGAATAGAAAATAGATAACATAATGAAAATACTAGAAAAATAGAGATAAAATAAAGATAGGGAGAATGAAGTTGTTTTGAGGGGTATGGAGTGGATTTTCTGAATTCTGGAATGAATTTTGTGGTTGGTGAAATGAGTTGTATGGATCTTGGAGGAAACTTTGTGTTGAGGCATAATCAAGTGATGAAGAATTTTCATATGAGAAATTGGGAGGTGAGGGTGGACAATTTTGCATAAATGAATTAAAGGTATTCTCAAGTGATGATGGCTCTTGATAAGTGGAGTATGAACAGTCAAATGCTCTCTGGTTTTGATCCTCCCACCCGCAACTTGAGTAATTGTTTGATTCATCAAAGTATGGCTCATTTTGTGGTATTGAGGAGCAATCTTGCATGAATTTATTGAAAGCATTCTCCAGTGATGATGTCTCTTGATGATTAGAATATGAATCATTGAAATTCCTTCCCAACCATGGTTTGTGTAACTGTCATAATAGTATGAGTCACTTTGTGGCTTTGGAAGTAAATTTATTTCACTTGATTGTTCATACTCTTGTTGATATGCCCAGACCCCATGAGGATAATGACATAAATCATTTTGTGATTCTGGACAATATCTCATCTGATTTGCTTGATCAATTTGTGGCTTTGGAGCATATCCCCATTGATTGGGTTGCTCAAAATCTGTTATTTCCTGGTGATACTTCCAACCACCATTAGGATAATGACTTGAATCATTTTGTGGTGCTGGGCAATATCCCATATGATTCTCTTGCTCATCTTGTGGCTCTGAAGCATATCTCCATTGATTGGAGTGCTCAGAATCTGTGATTCCTTGGTGATATTCCCAGCCACCATTAGAATAGTCAATTGGTGATGGTGGCTAATACCCCATAAAATTTGTTTGATCACAAGATGAGTTGAACTCCATTTGAATTTTGTAAAACATAATCACCAATGAAAATCAAAATTCATGTCACAGATGAGAATTTCTTAGTGAGGCAATAACTCAAACACCTTGGTATAAGCCTAAAACAGAAAATCACAAGAATAAAAACAAAGAAAATACTTAATCTAGACTTATCACCCACTTAATCATTGTCTATCTTTATCAATCCCCGGCAATGGCACCAAAAATTTAATGAGGGAAAATCGATTCCACACAAACTCACCGGCAAGTGTACCGGGTCACATCAAGTAGTAATAACTCACAAGAGTGAGGTCGATCCCATAGGGATTGATGGATCAAGAAACTTTAGTGAGGTGATTAGTCTAGTTAAGCTAACAGTGGTGAATTGGATGAAATTGTATTGACAGAATGTAAATTGCAGAGAATTGTAAATTGCAGAATGTAAATGGAAGTAAATTAAATAGCAAGAAACATAAATTGCAGCAAATGTAAAGGGAATTAGGTGCGGAGAAATTAAATGAAGTTGTAAATTAGAATTCACAACAATTGCAGAAGATTAAAATTGCATGAAAGTAAATTGGAAGCAATGGGAACGGAAAAAGCAATGGAAACAGAAGATTAAAATCAAGCTCAATGTAAACTGAATTGTAAAATTGCAGAAAGGAAAATTCTAGCAGAAGATTGTAGAGATTGAAATTGCATAAACTGAATTCAATATAACTGTAATGTAGAAGATGCAGAAAGAAAAAGTGTATCAAAGAGAGCCTTCTATTCTATCCTACTCCTACTCCTATTACTGCCTACTACTAATGTAGCCTACTCCAACGCTCTCTTTTTTCCTAACAGAACTAAAGCCTTTTTATAGGCATTCCAAAAGTACAAATAAAATTCAAATTGAAAATAAATTACAATTAAATGCAAAATTCCTATTCTAGATGATCCTTGTGCCTTTGAGTGATGTCAATGACTCTGCTTGCTTTGGGGTTTCAATGGGCTTGAATTGGAATTAATTGAGCCAGAGTTGCAGCTTCCAGGAGAGCGTAGCGTTCATCTAGAGAACGGAGCGTTCAGGCACCCACGCGTACGCTTCCTTCACGCTTGCGCGTCCCTTGTGCTTTGGCTCATCGACGCGTACGCGTCACCCACGTGTACGCGTCACCCACGCGTACGCATTACTTGCAGCACTGACCAAATGAGCGTAGCGTTCTTCAATTGAGCGCTCCCCACGCGTACGCGTTACCTACGCTGCCGCTCAGCCCACGCTTATGCGTCCTTCTTCAGGTAAGCCACATCCACGCGTACGCATCATGCATGCGTACGCATCGATGTCTATACTTCCATTCCAATTTTTGTTTTGCTCGAAAATGCTCACTCATGCAACGTAACGTTCTCTTTGCAATTGGGCGCTAATTACTTCCACGTGTACGCGTCATGCACGCATATGCGTGGGCCTTCAAAATTCCTTGCCTGACGCGTGCGCGTCTTGTATGCGTGCGCATCGATGCGTTTTCACGCAAAGAGCCCTTTCTTTGTTTAAATCATGGGCCACGCTTTTAAAAGGGTGGCCTAATGCTCCAAAGTGTGCCTAAACTCCAAAATGTGCCTCAAATTTTCTCTTTTCTCCTTTTTAGCTTATTTTGTGCTTTTTTGCTTCTTTTTCTTCTTATTTCCTACAAAGTTTATAAAATCAAAAGATCAAAGAAATATACCATTTAAGCACAAAAGCATTCAATATTTAAGCACTAATCATCAATTTCTTGTATGAAAAAGCATAGAAAAACATGACATGATGACATGTCATCAGTAAATTGGTCCTGATGCTCCAGCCTCAACTGATTAACTATTGATGTTAGCTCCCCTAAGGATGTGGTCAACTGATCCCAGTAGTCACGGGGAGCAAAGTACATCCCTTGAGACATCTCTGGAATACCCTGTGGAGGTGGTAGAACTGCCTCTTGCTGCGGTCCTTGCACGGGCTCACTAGCGTGCTCCAAACCCTTTCTTGTGATTGGTCTCTCCTTCTCGATCAAGGTATCTCTCTCTATGTAAGCTCCAGCTGCTGCACATAAGCGGTGAATGAGATGAGGGAATGCCAGCCTCGCAAAGGTGGAGGGCTTATCAACTACTCAGTAAACCTCCTATGGGATCACCTCATGCACCTCCAACTCATTACCGAGCATAATATAGGGAATCATTACTACCCGCTCAATAGTAACCTCAGAACGATTACTCATATGGATTATCAAACGTTGGATGAACTCTAAGCATCCTCTAGCCACTGGCCTAAGGTCAAGCCTACCCAGTTCTTTAGTCCGACCTTGAGTATTCCTCCTCCAATGAGCTCTAGGTACACAGATGTCAGCAAGAACTTGATCCAACCTTTGGTCAGTCTTGACCCTTCGAGTGTATGAATGAGGGTCATCTCGTGGTTCTGGCAACTGTAGCGCCACCCTCATACTTTCTGGGCTGAAATCCATGATGTGTCCTCTAACCATGGTGTGTCAATTTTTCAGCTCCTGGTTCACGCTTGTATCATGCTTCTTTGTGACGCAAGTGTTGGCATAGAATTCTTACACCATTAATACTCCAACCTCAGTCACGGGGTTGTCTAGAACTTCCCAACTGCGTCTCAGAGTCTGGTATAAAATCTCTGAGTACTCATCATCCTTCCGCTTGAAGGGAACCTCAAGAATCACCTTCTTCTTCCTTACCACGTCATAGAAATAGTCTTGATGAGCCTTGGTGAAAAATCTTGTGAAATCCCATGGATTGGGAGCAGGGGCTTTCCCTTTTCTTTTCTTTGAGGACTCTCCGGTTTTTGGTGCCACAGTGGTGAAATATAAGAAGCAAAAAGCGGAGTGCTCATCCCCAATTAAATAGAAAGATAAGAAAACAAAAAGACAAGAAAATAGAAGAAAGAGATAGAGGGGGTGGGGTGTATGCTTCAGCCTTTAGGGTGAAAAGGGGGAACTGAAGAAAGTGAATGTGTATGGTGAAGAGTATGTAAGAGAGGAGAAGTAGTGAAGGTGTGGAAAAAGTGGATGGAGTGAAAAGTATTTATAGGACGGGGTTGGGGTGGGTTCGGTTATAGGAAGGGAATGGATGGGAAAGTTTGAAGTTTAATGGGGTTTTTGGAAAGAGAGATGGATGGGATTGGTGAGAGGTGATTGGATGGAGTGCAAGGTGGGGTGAGAGACTCAAGGGAATTGATGGCTGATGGGATGGATGAATATGGATGGAAAAGTGGGTGAAAGAGGAGAAAGAATAGATAAGAGTGAGGAAATGCTGAAGTAGTTGGTGGTTGGGTGTTATCCATTGGCCAAAGACTTCAAAATTTGAATTTTAGCATGCTGCCTCCCCCTGGTTGTTCAGCGTCGGGCTGGTGTTGATCGCCACCAGGGGGATCCCCTTTTATTTTTTTTCTTGTGTTCAATGCCATGAATGGGCGTTGAACGCTTTAGGGGGATCAAGACATCGCTTGAAACTGCTCCCAACTGGACACTTAACATCCAACTTTGCATCCTGATGAGCGGATATTTTATACGCTTTTTGGCATCATTTTCATATAGTTTTTATTATGTTTTCTTTAAGTTTTATTATATTTTCATAGGTTTTAGTGAAAAATTCAAATTTTTGGATTCTACTTTGAGTTTGTATCTTTTATGATGATTTCAGCTATTTTCTGGTTGAAATTGAGGAATTTTGGCAAAGTCTGATTTAGAGACAGAGAAAGGACTGCAAATGCCGTCAGGATCTGACCTCCATGCACTTAAAGGATAATTTCTAGAGCTATAGACATTGTAGTGGTACGCTTTCAATGGATATGGAAAGCTACCATCCAGAGCTTTCCAGAAATATATAATAGTCTATACTTTGCTTTGGAAATGAAGGCCCAAACCTGGCGTTCAATGCCAGCCACCAGCCTCATTCTTATGGTCCAATGCCCACAGGGGAGCAGCTGGCATCCAACGCCCATTCAGGAGTCTAAAGCTGGCGTTGGACACCCAAAAGGGAGCATTAGCTCGTGGCTTCCCTCAAGCTCAGTCCACACACTCATCAAGTGGGCCCGGAAAGTGATTTTTCGCACTACAAGACTAGTTTATCTTATTTCAATAATTCTTAGTTATTAGATTAGTATATATAGGAGGAGATCACCCTTGTTTAGGATCTTCTTCTTCCCCCACTTTATTTTTGGACACTATTCTCTATATAGTATGAGTCATAACCTCCTAAGGTTAAGGTTAGGAGCTCTGCTGATTCTTATGGATTAATAATATCACTATTCTATTTCAATCTATGCTTGATTCTATTCTAAGATGTATCTTCGTTCTTCATCCTAATGAATTGGGAGTGTAACTTGACCATCATCCCTATTCACATGGGTTCTTCCGAGTCCTTGACGGGATAGTACTGAACCACAACCTTGATTATACATCTCTTAGATGGCTAATCCACGGCTTCGTTAGGGACTTCTCGAGACATCAGTTTAGCCGAGGTGCAGGGCAATTAGGGCCTTTGTGGTATAGGCTAGAATCCAAGATGCAGCGTTCTCTAATCCAGAAGATCCAACCTTGTCTATGGAATTTTGAGTAAGATCACAAAGGGAATGGACTACTAGAGCTTCACCCTCGTTCAAATTGGATGACCGCTGACTCGGCGTTTGATCCGAAGCAGAGGAGATTAGTGACTGCTAACCCAGCGTTAATCATATACAGCCTGCCATGGAATGAATCAATCAGAAGTTGGAGTAGATGGTGAGAAAAGTTGATCCAGAAGGAAGAAGCATCTCCGAAGCCTCAATCGCTGTCATACCATTGATTTCACACTTATCTAGTAACGTTTTATTTATTTATCTGTTTTATGTGTTCTTCACATCAACAATCATCTTTTCTATCTGCCTGACTAAGATCTAAAAGGTATCCGTTGCTTGCTCAAACCAACAATCTCCGTGGGATCGACCCTCACTCACCTGAGGTATTACTTGGACGACCCAGTATACTTGCCAGTCTATCTATACGAATACTACGGAGCCAGTTTCGCGCACCAAGTTTTTGGCGCTGTTGTCGGGGATTGTTCGAGTTTGACAAATTTTTGAAAATCGTAGTTTCCTTTCTTATCATGATTTAGATTTTTATTTTTGTATTTTCTTGTTAGTAAAGTCAAATTTTAAATCTTATCTTTTTAAATCTTTTCACATCTTTTCTTTTGGATTTGATTCTTTTCTATATCCTTCTTTTAAATTTTAAAATTCAAAACTTTTTTTCAAATCCTTATCTTATCTTTGTTTTATCTTTCTTTAAATATCTTATCTTATCTTGATTTCAAATTTCAAAACCAAATCTTTTTAAAATTCAAATCTTCTTCAAATCCTTTCAATTCTTGTCTTATCTTGTTGACTTTTTCCTTTCCTATTTTAAATTTCAAAATTTTTAAAATCAAATCTTTTTCAAATCTCCTATCTTATCTTATTTTCAAATCTTTCTTAATCAATTTCTTGTTTTCTTTTACCTCTTCTTCAAAACTTCCTAACTAATTCATCTCTTTTCCATTTTTAAAAACTTCTTACCTATTTCTCTTTCTTCTTTTTTGAAATTCACCTATTTAATTTTCAAATCTTTTTAATCAATTTATTATCTTAGTTTTTAATTTTCTTCTTCTTTTCGAATTTAATTAATAAATAAAAATAAAAACAAAAATATTTTAATTCTAGTTTCCCTTTTTACTTCTCAATATCCAAATTCTCCTACCTTTCTTTACCATGAACCCAAATGAAAATGAATAGTTCAGAAGAACTTTGGGGTCTTATATGGCCCCCACTCCTGACTTCTATAGGAGAGGTGTCAGTATACCCCCCATTGGAGCAAGTAATTTTGAGCTAAATGCTCAGCTCATTACTCTGGTGCAGCAAAACTGCCAGTACTCTGGACTTCTACAGGAAAAGCCTATTGAGTTCCTGGAAAAATTTTAACAAATTGCTAACACAGTATGTAATGAGGGAATGGATGAGGATGTCTATAGATTACTACTCTTTTCCTTTGCTGTAAGAGATCAAGTAAAGAGGTGGTTAGATAACCAACTGATGGACTACAAATTCACTATATCAATTATAATGAATCCATCTTTGGCAAGTATACCAAATTATCGTCAAGTAATACCTCACAGTAGAGTGAGGTCGAATCCCACAGAGATTGATAGACTGAGCAACTTTAATTAATGGGTGAATTAGTCAAGCTAATTAATAAGAATTGTTGAGTGCAGAATTATAAATAGCAGAAATGTAAATGACTTAAAGTTAAAGGAAAGCTTTAAAGTGCAGAGAAGTAAATAACAAGAATGTAAAGTGCTGGAACATAAATAACTTAATTGTAAATGGGGAATGGGTAATGGCAGAAAGTAAAGAAAGCTATAAAGAATAGGAAAGATAAGAATAGGGGAAATTGTTATGCGAAATTGTTACTCTGAGGTCGTAAAATTTGTTCATTCTCTCCCTGGCAATGGCGCCAACAACTGGTGCACAATACCATGGTCCAAACATAACTTCACAACTTCGCACAAGTAACCATCAAGTGCACTGGGTCGTCCAAGTAATAAAACCTTACGTGAGTAAGCGTCGATCCCACGGAGATTGTTGGTATGAAGCAAGCTATGGTCACCTTGTAAATCTCAGTCAGGCGGATATCAAGTGGTTATAGAGTTTTCGAATATTAATAAATAAATAAACAGAAAATAAAGATAGAAATACTTATGTAATTCATTGGTTAGAATTTCAGATAAGCGTGTAGAGATGCTTTCGTTCCTCTGAACCTCTGCTTTCCTGCTGTCTTATTCCAACCAGTCCTACTCCTTTCCATGGCAAGCTTTATGTAAGGGCATCACCGTTGTCAATGGCTACATCCCATCCTCTTGTGAAAAAGGTCCAAATGCTCTGTCACGGCACGGCTAATCATTTGAGGTTCTCGATCATACTGAAATAGGATTCACCCTCCTTTTGCGTCTGTCACTACGCCCAGCACTCGCGAGTTTGAAGTTCATCACAGCCATCCCTTCCCAAATCCTACTCGGAATACAACAGACAAGGTTTAGATTTTTCGGATCTCAGGAATGGCCATCCATGGGTTCTAACTTATACCACGAAGATACTAATAACTCGGACTCGGTCCCCTGTATTAGATATCCAAGAGATATTCATTCTAGCTTGGTTGCATGTAGAACGGAGGTGTTTGTCAAGCACGCATTCATAAGTGAGAATGATGATGAGCGTCACATAATCATCACATTCATCATATTCTTGGATGCGAATGGATATCTTAGAAGCGGAATAAGTTAAATTGAATAGAAAACAGTAGTACTTTGCCTTAAATCATGAGGAACAGCAGAGCTCCACACCTTAATCTATGGAGTGCAAAAACTCTACCGTTGAAAAATACATAAGTGAATATAGGGTAAGCATGGCCGAGTGGCCAGCCTCCCATGGAGGTCTAGAAATCTAAAAATGATCAAAAGATGTCTAATACAATAGTAAAAAGTCCTATCTATACTAAACTAGCTACTAGGGTTTACAGAAGTAAGTAATTGATGCATAAATCCACTTCCGAGGCCCACATGGTGTGTGCTTGGGCTGATCTTTAGCTTTCCACGTGCAGAGGCTTCTTTTGGAGTTGAACGCCAAGTTGTAACGTGTTTTTGGCGTTCAACTCTAGTTCGTGACGTGTTTCTGGCGTTTAACTCCAGACAGCAGCGTAGAACTGGCGTTCAACGCCCTTTTGCATCCTCTAAACTCAGCCAAAGTAAGAACTATTATATATTTCTGGAAAGCCCTGGATGTCGACTTTCCAACGCAATTGGAAGCGTGCCATTTTGAGTTCTGTAGCTCTAGAAAATTCACTTTGAGTGCAGGGAGGTCAGAATCCAACAGCATCAGCAGTCCTTCTTCAACCTCTGAATCTGATTTTTGCTCAAGTCCCTCAATTTCAGCCAGAAAATACCTGAAATTATAGAAAAACACACAAACTCATAGTAAAGTCCAAAAATGTGAATTTAACATAAAAACTAATGAAAACATCCGTAAAAGTAACTAGATCCTGCTAAAAATATACTAAAAACAATGCCAAAAAGCATATAAATTATTCGCTCATCACAACACCAAACTTAGATTGTTGCTTGTCCCCAAGAAACTGAAAATCAAATAGGATAAAAAGAAGAGAATATACTATAAATTCCAAACTATCAATGAAACATAGCTCCAATCAGATGAGCGGGACTTGTAGCTTTTTGCCTCTTGAATAGTTTTGGCATCTCACTTTATCCATTGAAGTTCAGAATGATTGGCATCTATAGGAACTCAGAGTTCAGATAGTGTTATTGATTCTCCTAGTTCAGTATGTTGATTCTTGAACACAGCTACTTTATGAGTCTTGGCCGTGGCCCTAAGCACTTTGTTTTCCAATATTACCACCGGATACATAAATGGCACAAACACATAATTGGGTGAACCTTTTCAGATTGTGACTCAGCTTTGCTAAAGTCCCCAAATAGAGGTGTCCAGGGTTCTTAAGCACACTCTTCTTTTTCTTTGGACCTTGACTTTAACCGCTCAGTCTCAAGTTTTCACTTGACACCTTCACGCCACAAGCACTTGATTAGGGACAGCTTGGTTTAGCCGCTTAGGCCGGGATTTTATTCCATTAGGCCCTCCTATCCACTGATGCTAAAGCCTTGGGATCCTTTTTATTTACCCTTGCCTTTTGGTTTTAAGGGTTATTGGCTTTTTGCTCTTGCCTTCTGGTTTTAAGAGCTTTTGGCTTTTTCTGCTTGCTTTTTCTTTTTATTTTTTTCGCCTATTTTTTTTTCTGCAAGCTTTTGTATTCACTGCTTTTTCTTGCTTCAAGAATTATTTTTATAATTTTTCAGATTATCAAATAACATGTCTCCTTGTCCTCATTCTTTCAAGAGCCAACATATTTAACATTCATGAACAACAACTTCAAAAGACATATGCACTGTTAAAGCATTCATTCAGAAAACAAGAAGCATTGTCACCACATCAATATAATTAAACTAAGTTCAAGGATAAATTCGAAACTCATGTACTTCTTGTTCTTTTGAATTAAAACATTTTTCATTTAAGAGAGGTGATGGATTCATAGGACATTCATAACTTTAAGACATAGTTACTAAATACTAATGATCATGTAATAAGACATAAACTTAGATAAGCACTTAACATAAAGATCCATGAGGACTTGGTCCAACCTTTGATTAAAGTTGACCCTTCTAGTGTAGGGGCGTGCATCTCCTTGCATCATAGGCAAGTTAAATGCCAACCTCACATTTTCCGGACTAAAATCTAAGTATTTCCCTTGAACCATGGTGAGATAATTCTTTGGGTTCGGGTTCTTACTTTGATCATGGTTCTTAGTGATCCATGCATTAGCATAGAACTCTTGAACCATTAGAATTCCGACTTGTTGGATGGGCTTTGTTAGAACTTCCCAACCTCTTCTTTGGATTTCGTGTCGAATTTCTGGATACTCATTTCTCTTGAGCTTGAAAGGGACCTCGGGGATCACCTTCTTCTTGGCCACAACATCATAGAAGTGGTCTTGATGAGCTTTGGAGATAAATCTTTCCATCTCTCATGACTCGGAGGTGGAATCTTTTGTCTTCCCTTTCCCTTTTCTAGAGGATTCTCCGGTCTTGGGTTCCATCAATGGTAATGGAAAAACAAAAAGCTTATGCTTTTACCACACCAAACTTAGAATATTGCTCGCCCTCGAGCAAGAGAAGAAAGAGTAGATGAAGAAGAAGAAGAAATAGAGGAGAGGAAGAGAGAGATGTGTTTCGGCCAAGAAGGGGGAGAGAGGGTTGTTTTGTGTGAAAATGAAGAAGAATGAAGGGCTTTATATAGCGAAGGGAGGGGGGGTAAGGTTTGGCCATAAGGGTGGGTTTTGGGTGGGAAATTGATTTTGAATTTTGAAGGTAGGTGGGGTTTATGAGGTAGGTTTATGGGGAAGAGTGGATGGATGTGAGTGGTGAAGTGGTGATAGGGAAGAGAGATTGAGGTGATTGGTGAAGAGTTTTGGGGAAGAGTGTTTATTGGGAGGAAAGGATGAACATTGAGAAGAGGGAAGAGAGTGAATGGTGGTAGGTGGTGATCCTGTGGGGTCCACAGATGCTGAGATGATCCTGTGGGGTCCACAGATCCTGAGGTGTCAAGGAATTGCATCCCTGCACCAATTAGGCATGTAAAATGCCTTTGCATGCATTTCTAGCGTTTAAACGCCGAATTGATGCTTGTTCTGGGCGTTCAGCGCCCAGATGCAGCATATTTCTGGCGTTGAACGCCAGCCAGATGCTTGTTTTTGGCGTTCAGCGCCAGCTCTTCCTCAGTGTGCATTTCTGGCATCTGAACGCCAGGATGCTGCTTGTTTCTGGCATTCAACACCAGAAACATGCTTTGTTCTGGTGTTGAATGCCAGACAGATGCTCCTTACTGGCGTTTAAACGCCAGTAAGATCCTCCTCCAGGGTGTGATTTTTCTTCTGCTGTTTTTGATTCCGTTTTCAATTTTTATATTTATTTTGTGACTCCACATGATCATGAACCTAATAAAACATGAAAGAACAACAAGAATGAAAATAAATTTGATAAATAAAAATTTGGTTCCCTCTCAACAAGTGCTTCTTTAATGTCAATAGCTTGACAGTGGGCTCTCATGGAGCCTCACAGATGTTCAGAGCATTGTTGAGACTCCCCAACACCAAACTTAGAGTTTGGATATGGGAGTTCAACACCAAACTTAGAGTTTGGTTGTGGCCTCCCAACACCAAACTTAGAGTTTGACTGTGGGGGCTCTGGTTGACTCTGTTTTGAGAGAAGCTTACTGTGCCTCTTTTCCATGTTTACAGAAGGATGACCTTGAGTTTTAAATACAAGGGAGTCCTCATTCAATTGAAGGACTAATTCACCTCTGTCAACATCAATCACAGCTCTTGCTGTGGCTAGGAAGGGTCTTCCAAGGATGATGGATTCATCCTCATCCTTCCCAGTATCTAGGATTATGAAATCAGCAGGGATGTAAAGGCCTTCAACCTTTACGAACACATCCTCTACTTGTCCATAAGCCTCTTATCTTGAGTTGTCTGCCATCTCTAATGAGATTCTAGCAGCTTGCACCTCAAAGATTCCTAGTTTCTCCATTACAGAGAGGGGCATGAGGTTTATTCCTGACCCAAGGTCACATAGAGCCTTCTCGAAGGTCATGGTGCCTATGGTACAAGGTATCAGAAACTTTCCAGGATCTTGTTTCTTCTGAGGCAATCTCAGTTGATCCAATGCATTTAGTTCATTGGTGAACATGGGAGGTTCATCTCCCCAAGTCTCATTACCAAATAAATTGGCATTCAGCTTCATGATTGCACCAAGGAACTTGGCAACTTGCTCTTCAGTAACATCCTTATTCTCTTCTGAAGAGGAATACTCATCAGAGCTCATGAAGGGCGTAAGGAGGTTTAATGGAATCTCTATGGTCTCTAGATGAGCCTCAGAGTCCTTTGGTTCCTCAGAGGGAAACTCCTTATTGATCACTGGACGTCCCAAGAGGTCTTCCTCCTTGGGATTCACGTCCTTCTCCTCTCTTGTGGGTTCGGCCATGATGGTCAATTCAATGGCCTTGCACTCTCCTTTTGGGTTTCCTTTTGTATTGCTTGGGAGAGTACTAGGAGGGATTTCAGTGATCCTTTAACTCAGCTGGCCCACTTGTGCTTCCAAATTTCTAATGGAAGACCTTGTTTCATTCATGAAACTGACAGTGGCCTTAGATAGATCAGAGACTAAGTTTGCTAAATTAGAGGTATTTTGTTCAGAGTTCTCTGTCTGTTGCTGAGTGGATGATGGAAAAGGTTTACTATTGCTAAACCTGTTTCTTCCACCATTATTAAAGCCTTGTTGAGGCTTTTGTTGATCCTTCCATGAAAGATTTGGGTGATTTCTCTATGAGGGATTATAAGTGTTTCCATAAGGTTCACCCATGTAATTCACCTCTGCTATTGCAGGGATCTCAGGATCATAAGCTTCTTCTTCAGAAGAGGCCTCTTGAGTACTGTTGGATGCAGCTTGCATTCCATTCAGACTCTAAGAAATCATATTGACTTGCTGAGTCAATATTTTATTCTGAGCCAATATGGCATTCAGAGTATCAATTTCAAGAACTCCCTTCTTCTGAGGCGTCCCATTACTCACAGGATTCCTCTCAGAAGTGTACATAAACTGGTTGTTAGCAACCATGTCAATGAGTTCTTGAGCTTCTGCAGGCATTTTCTTTAGGTGAATGGATCCACCTGCAGAAGTGTCCAATGACATCTTAGCTAATTCAGACAGACCATCATAAAATATATCCAGGATGGTCCATTCTGAAAGCATGTTAGAAGGACACTTTTTGGTCAGTTCCTTGTATCTCTCCCAAGCTTCATAGAGGGATTCACCTTCCTTTTGTTTGAAGGTTTGAACATCCACTCTAAGCTTACTCAGCTTCNTGCATCAGAGAAACTAATTGAGGTTTCAGCTCAAAATTATTTGCTCCAATGGTAGGGATGGAGATGCTTCTTCCATGTAAATTGGAATTAGGTGCAGTAAAGTCACCAAGTATCCTCCTTGCATTATTATTATTTTCGGCTGCCATCTCCTCTTCCTGTTCGAAAATTTCTGAAAGGTGCTTGCTGGATTGTTGTAATTTAGCTTCTCTTAGTTTCCTCTTCAGAGTCCTTTCATGTTCTGGATCTACTTCAACAAGAATATTTTTGTCCTTGCTCCTGCTCATATAAAAAAGAGGGAACAGAAAAATAATAATAATAGGGATCCTTTTTACCACAGTATAGAGGTCCCTGTGTGAGTAGAAGAAAAGAAGAAGAAAAGAATGTGATATAAAGAAAGAAACACAAGGGTGAGGAGAGCAGAGATGTGAGATGAAGAGAAGTGTTAGTAGATGAATAAATAAATAGAAGGAGATGAGAGAGAAAAAGAATTTTTGAAAATTTTTTTTTTAAAATGGTTAGTGATTTTCGAAAATTAAAAGAAGAAATAAATTAAAATTGAATTTTGAAACAATTAGTTAATTAAAAAGAATTTTTGAAAAAGAGGGAGATATTTTCGAAAATTAGAGAGAGAGAGAGAGAGTTAGTTAGGTAGTTTTGAAAAAGATAAGAAACAAACAAAAAGTCAATTAGTTAGTTGAAAAAGATTTTGAAAATCAATTTTGAAAAGATGAGAAGATAAGAAGTTAGAAAAGATATTTTTGAAATCAAATTTTTGAAAAAGATAAGATAAAAAGATATTTTTGAAAAGATATGATTGAAATTAGTTTTGAAAAAGATTTGATTTTTAAAATCACAATTAATGACTTGATTCACAAGAAATCACAAGATATGATTCTAGAACTTAAAGTTTGAATCTTTCTTAACAAGTAAGTAACAAACTTGAAATTTTTGAATCAAAACATTAATTGATGATGTGATTTTCGAAAATATGATATAAAATTAAGAAAAAGAATTTGAAAATATTTTGAAAAAGATTTTTAGAATTTTCGAAAATAAAAAAATGGAAAAGATATGATTTTTGAAAATGATTTGAAAAAGATAAGATTTTTAAATTGAAAATTTGATTTGACTCATAAGAAACACTAGATTTTAAAAATTTTTGAAAAAGTCACCTCAAATTTTCGAATTTTATGAGAGAAAAGAGGGAAAGATATTTTTTTTTTGAATTTTTATGATGAGAGAGAAAAACATGAAAATGATGCAATGCATGAAAATTTTTAGATCAAAACAATGAATGCATGCAAGAATGCTATGAATGTCAAGATGAACATCAAGAACACTTTGAAGATCAAGATGAACACCAAGAACTTATTTTTGAAAAATTTTTTATGCAAAGAAAACATGCAAGACACCAAACTTAGAAATCTTTGATGCTTGGACTCTATGGATGCAAAAATGCACATGAGAAACAAGAAAAGACACAAAACAAGAAAACATCAACATCAAACAAGAAGATTTACCAAGAACAACTTGAAGATCATGAAGAACACTATGAATGCATGAATTTTTCGAAAAATTATGCATAAAAATTTTTTTTAGAAAAAATGCAATTAACACCAAACTTAAGAATTGACTTAAGACTCTAACAAGAAACACAAAATATTTTTGATTTTTTATGATTTTCTAATTTTTTGTACTTTTTGAAAATTATTTGTGAAAAAGAAAAATAAGGATTCCAAAATTTTTAATATGAATTCCGGGAATCTTGCATTCTTAGTCTAAGCTCCAATCTGAGGGTTAGACATGGCTTAATAGCCAGTCAAGCTTTAGCATGTAAATCTTTTGGATCAGGAACAGCAGCAGGTGGATTAGCAACAACTAGCTTGCTCTTGATAATGTTGGGTTGGAAGCCCCAGTCCAAATGAATTTAGAGATGGCTTTACAGCCAGTCAGGCTTCAACATGTTTCATGAAACACTAGAATTCATTCTTAACAATTCTGAAGAACATAATAAAAATTTTTGAAAAGAATTTTTATTTTTTTCAAAAATAAAGGAAAAAATTTTTTTTGAAGATTTTTGAAAAATTTTTTTTTTTGAAAATAAAACAAAAATAAAATTACCTAATCTGAGCAACAAGATGAACCGTCAGTTGTCCAAACTCGAACAATCCCCAGCAACGGTGCCAAAAACTTGGTATGCGAAATTGTTACTCTGAGGTTGTAAAATTTGTTCATTCTCTCCCTGGCAATGGCGCCAACAACTGGTGCACAATACCATGGTCCAAACATAACTTCACAACTTCGCACAACTAACCAGCAAGTGCACTGGGTCGTCCAAGTAATAAAACCTTACGTGAGTAAGGGTCGATCCCACGGAGATTGTTGGTATGAAGCAAGCTATGGTCACCTTGTAAATCTTAGTCAGGCAAATATCAAGTGGTTATAGAGTTTTCGAACATTAATAAAGAAATAAACAGAAAATAAAGATAGAAATACTTATGTAATTCATTGGTTAGAATTTCAGATAAGCGTGTAGAGATGCTTTCGTTCCTCTGAACCTCTGCTTTCCTGCTGTCTTCATCCAATCAGTCCTACTCCTTTCCATGGCAAGCTTTATGTAAGGGCATCACCGTTGTCAATGGCTACATCCCATCCTCTTGTGAAAAAGGTCCAAATGCTCTGTCACGGCACGGCTAATCATCTGAGGTTCTCGATCATACTGGAATAGGATTCACCCTCCTTTCGCGTCTGTCACTACGCCCAGCACTCGTGAATTTGAAGTTCGTCACTGCCATCCCTTCCCAGATCCTACAAGGAATACCACAGACAAGGTTTAGACTTTTCGGATGTCAGGAATGGCCATCCGTGGGTTCTAACTTATACCACGAAGATACTAATAACTCGGACTCGGTCCCCTGTATTAGATATCCAAGAGATATTCATTCTAGCTTGGTTGCATGTAGAACGGAGGTGTTTGTCAGGCACGCGTTCATAAGTGAGAATGATGATGAGCGTCACATAATCATCACATTCATCATGTTCTTGGGTGCGGATGGATATCTTAGAAGTGGAATAAGTTGAATTGAATAGAAAACAGTAGTACTTTGCATTAAATCATGAGGAACAGCAGAGCTCCACACCTTAATCAATGGAGTGCAGAAACTCTACCGTTGAAAAATACATAAGTGAATATAGGGTAAGCATGGCCGAGTGGCCAGCCTCCCATGGAGGTCTAGAGATCTAAAAATGATCAAAAGATGTCTAATACAATAGTAAAAAGTCCTATTTATACTAAACTAGCTACTAGGGTTTACAGAAGTAAGTAATTGATGCATAAATCCACTTCCGGGGCCCACTTGGTGTGTGCTTGGGCTGAGCCTTAGCTTTTCACGTGCAGAGGCTTCTTTTGGAGTTGAACGCCCAGTTGTAACGTGTTTTTGGCGTTTAACTCCAGACAGCAGCGTAGAACTGGCGTTCAACGCCCTTTTGCGTCATCTAAAATCGGCCAAAGTATGGACTATTATATTTTGCTGGAAAGCCCTAGATGTCTACTTTCCAACGCAATTCAAAGCGCACCATTTTGAGTTATGTAGCTCCAAAAAATCCACTTTGAGTGCAGGGAGGTCAGAATCCAACAGCATCAGCAGTCCTTCTTCAACCTCTGAATCTGATTTTTGCTCAAGTCCCTCAATTTCAGCCAGAAAATACTTGAAATCACAGAAAAATACACAAACTCATAGTAAAGTCCAGAAATGTGAATTTAACATAAAAACTAATGAAAACATCCCTAAAAGTAACTAGATCCTGCTAAAAACATACTAAAAATAATGCCAAAAAGCGTATAAATTATCCGCTCATCAGAAATTCATTGGGATTAGGAGATGTTGCTCTCTTTCGATAAAATCTAGATCATCTCTTCTTCAATCATGCAAATCATTGACCTCTTGGCAATCATGATTGATTGAACCCCAATTCCTTGGAGATTCAATTTCTCAAATCTTGATAACCAGCCAATTCCTTGGTCTAATTGCTCATGAAGAAAGATAAGCTTGGTCCCTGATTATACCACACATCCTCATAGATCCAAATGGTGGGTGGATTTTATGTCACCATATCCAATCCCAAAATCCAGATCTACTCAAGCGTGAGAAGGGATTTCAAGCATGGTTCCATGTTTCCTTTTCCAAGGTTCCCATGAAACCCAAATTGCATTCAACCTCTTTTCCAAGATGATTGAACACTAGACTTGAGAAACAAAATTCCTTCTAGCAAATTAAAGAGAAGATGAAGAGAAGAAGGAATTCACTATCATTAATCCATCAAGTACAACAAAGCTCCCTCTCCCAATGAGAGGGAGTTTAGCTACTCATAGCTTGGAGAAAAGTACAAGAGATGGAGGAAGATGAACTGAAGTAAAAACTACTACTAGCCAATCCCACTAACCAACTGATCATTAAAATGAACCATGTGCCAAGCGTGTGAGCAGCGTGCCACGCCCAGCTCTTCAGCTTGGCTTGGCGTGCCACGCCTGTTTTCCAAGTGGCACGCCTCCTTTCTTGTAGCTAGCTTGGCGTGCAACGCCTTCGAGCTCAAGTGGCATGCCCATTGTGGCTTCTCTCTTCTTCCTCTCAAGAGACTTGAACTGGCATGCTACGCCTAAGTCTGGCGTGCCACGCCCTCAATAAATCCTTCATGATCTTCTCTGGAAAGTAGAACTGGCGTGCCACGCCCAGGTCTGGCATGCCACGCCTATTTCAATGGATGAATGAGCCCTTCTAGTCGCCCATGATTCAAGTGCCATGCCCATGGTGCGAACAAATTTGGCATGCCACGCCCAAGTCTTCAAGTGGCACGCTGATGAATCCACATTTCATGGTATTTATTTGCTCTATTTGGGTGGATTTCATCAACTTTTCCTACACTTATTCCTTTAAATAGCATAGTTTTGTAATTCTCTCTAGATTTGTGCTTAATTTTGAAAACATGCTTTTTAGGCCTTAAAATAGCTAATTTTATTTCACTTTTATTCCATTCGATGCCTTGATATGTTTGATGAGTAATTTCAGGTTTCTAAGGCTGATATGGATGGAAGAAGTGATAGAAAAGCATGCAAAAATAGAGAATCCATGGAGAAATGAAGTTTTGGAAGATTCAGCTTCCGTGCGTGTGCACAGGGATGCGTGCGTACGCACACGCGCGCAAGTTTGGCGACGCGTACGCGTGACCCACGCATACGCGTGGGAGAATTTTTTTGCCAAACGATGCGAACACGTGACCCACGCGTACGTGTCGTAGCCAGCACGTGACTCACTTAATGGAAATTGCTGGGCACGATTTTTGGGCCTCCAGAGCCCAGTTTTGGGACTCTCTGAAGCTGATTCTTCCTATATTATACAAGGCCTCATTCCATCTGAAGAGGGGGAGGAATTAGGGTTATATTTTAGTCATGTAGTTCATTTTCTAGAGAGAGAAGCTCCCCTCTTTCTCTAGAATTAGGGTTACTTAGTTTAATTTCTTGCAATTTTTATGTTTAATTCTTTTTTTTAATCTAGTTTCCTCTACCTTTATTTGTTCTCTTATCTTAATTTCCTTATGTTATCTTGTTAATTTATCGTCTTGGTTGTTTTTATGTTTAAGCACACTCTTGTTATTTTAATTTACATTTAATGGAATTTATGTTTCATGTCATTTATTGCTTTATTGAGTTGCTATCTTTACTTTTCTTGCTTGGTAGTTGTAGCATTTATTATTTCTTGTCATTTTATCATGCTTTCTTTACATGCCCACCAAGTGTTTGACAAAATGCTTGGTTGGGATTTTACTTAGTTTTTCACACTCTTGGTAGGGGATTTGGGAATTTTGGGTGAACTTGAGTGGTGGATGTCCATTCCACATTGTGTGGGGGTTGTTAATTAATTTGGTTTCCCTTGACTCTAAGTGACCCCTTAGTGTTGACTTAGGACTTAGGGATTGAGATTAATTATGCCTAGTTGACTTATCTTCGATGTAGGGTTGACTAATTAGGATTAATCCACACACAATTACCATGTTTGTGGTCCACAACTAGGATAGAAAGCCCTAATTACCCAATTCTCTCCAAGAGACCTTCTTAGCATTTAAATTCCTTTTGCGTTGCTTTTACTTGCTTTAACTTTTAATTTCTTGCATGTCAAGTTACTTTCTTGCATTTTAATTTCTTGTCTTTTTCAATTGATCCCCCTTGTTCCCTCATAGCCAATAATGAACATTTCATTTCAATTCCTAGGGAGAATGTCCCGATGTTTAATTACTCTCGGTTATTTTGTATTGGATTTAATATTTGATTTTGAGAATTCATTGTTGGTTTGGACTATGCTACAAACGAATTGATTCTTGTTTTGATTGATTCTAGACCAACAACAATTCTCTCTATCACACGCCCCTAGTCATTTTTCCTTGGCGTGCCACGCCTAGAGTCCCAAGTGGCACACCTTCGAGGATTCTTCATGCTTTCTTTTCTGGAAACTTGTATTGGCGTGCCACGCCCTTGATGGAGCCACACTTATCCTCTCTGGTTGGTTGAAATGGCGTGCCATGCCTTCGATCTCAAGTAGCACGCTCATAATGGTGTTGAGCTCTTCAAACTTCGCGTGCTACGTCTAGAACTCAAGTGGAATGCCCAAGATATGAACAAGGTAGGCGTGCCACGACCCAAACATCAAGTGGCATGCACATTGTGTTGAATCTTCCACCCCATCTGCTTAGTTGTGCCACGCCTTCGATCTGGCGTGCCACGCCCCTTGTGGGTCTTCATGAATGCTCCTTTGGAATGTATAGTTGGCGTGCCATGCCTGGCCCTGGCGTGCCACGCCCATTATGCTTTATCTCCTTGGCGTGCCACGCCTGGCCTTGGCGTGCCACACCCATTGAAAGCTTCATGGACTCTCCTCTGGACTTGCTAGCTGGCGTGCCACACCCATTCAATTTGTTGGCGTTTGCATCAAGTGGCACGCCCAGCACACACACCTAGCTCCTCTTTCTTGCTTCCTTCATTTTTTGATGTTATTTTCACCTGAAATTCAGACAAGATCCCTTTCAAAGCAATATGCCATAAAATTCATCATTTAGTTCAAATAATTGCATCAATAGAATGAGAAATTGCTAATTCTATAGTCCTTTTAGTTAAGAAAAGAGGTAGACGATACAAGTCATCACAACACCAAACTTATGACTTGATTTTCCCAATCAAGAAAGCAAGAACAAAGAAAGAAAGAAAGAATGTAGAGAAGGAAGGGTTCGGATGAAGAGAAGGGAATGTGTACTGTGGATAAGATAGAAGGGTGAGTGTAATATATAGGGGTGAGAGGAGAGGTCTGGAAGATGGGAGTGGCGCCCAGTGTGGAGAGAGGCGACAACCCCTATCTCTTCAGCTTTCCTCAGACTTTTGAGTTCCAAAGTGCTAAGTACACTTTGACTCCTTGACTTGATGAGTGATCAATGTCATATGGGCCCCACCTCTTTCTTGAAAATTCAGTTATAAACCCTCATTGGTGAAAAAAATTTGCTTCACATTCCATCAATTAAATGCCATTCAGTTTGTGTGTCTCTTGGACACCAAACTTAGATTTCTTGCATCTAGTAATTGGCCACTGATTAAACTTTATTTAATACATAATGAGTGGAATCAAATTAATTCTTTCACACTCTTCCACTTCTATTTCATATGTACACAATTTATTATCACTTTTATTCAGCCCACCAATATACTATATGCATTAGGATATTAATTAATTAAGCTGAACCTTGAATATACGCATGAATATCTCTTGATGGTGGCCACACCAAACTTAGTTTTGGGCTTACTACCTGAGATTCATTTGGTTGTGTGTTATGTAAGCTCAAAATAAGTGGGTTGGTGGCAACACCAAACTTAGCTCTTTAGCTAATTCCTCAGCCCAATTAACAACATCATGTATTGTAGCAAGCAGTGTTGCACTTTCAGCAAAACTAGCAAAGCTTTTAAAGTGCAAATCAATGAAACTAGCAACTAAACAACTAACAAATAATACTTAAAAACACACAACCTAAATGACTAAATATAAGCTAATTCTAAAAAAAAACTTGAAATGGAAAGGATATTAGTATTGGGGTGCCTCCCAACTAGCGCTTCTTTAACGTCACTAGCCTGACGATCCTTCCTATTCAGGTGAGGTTATAGTTCACTCTTTGCTCATCCAATGAGTCCCCCAAGTAGTTCTTAAGTATGTGGCCTTTAACAATGAAAGTCCTCTGTGTTTTATCATCCATAAGCTCTACATGACCATAAGGAGAAGCCTTGATAATTGTGAATGGTCCAGACCATCTTGATTTCAATTTCCCTGGGAAAAATTTGAGCCTTGAGTTGTATAACAACATCTTTTAACCTTCTACAAACTCTCTTCTTGCTAGCCTTTGATCATGCCATTTTTTTGTTTACTCCTTGTAAATCTTGGCATTTTTATAGGCTTGAGATCTGAATTCATCTAACTCATTGAGCTACAACAACCTTCTTTCCCCAGCAACTTCATTATCAAAGTTCAACATCTTTAGAGCCCAAAATGCTCTATGTTCAAGCTCCACTGGTAGATGACAAGCTTTTCCAAATACCAATTGGTATGGAGACATGCCAATAGGTGTCTTAAAAGCTGTTCTATAAGCCCATAATGCATCATCTAGATTTTTGGACCAATCCTTTCTTGAGTTCCCAACAGTCTTCTCAAGGATTCTCTTGAGCTCTCTATTTAAAATTTCAGCTTGACCATTGGTTTGTGGATGGTATGGGGTTGCTATCTTATGCTTAACGCCATATTTGTGGAGGAGTGTCTCAAGTTGTTTGTTGCAAAAGTGAGTTTCTCCATCACTTATAAGAGCTCTTGGAACCCCAAACCGGCTAAATATGTTCTTCCTCAAGAAGTTGATCACTACTTTTTTGTCATTTGTTGATGTTGCTATAGCCTCTACCCATTTGGATACATAGGCTACAACCACCAATATGTAGTTGTTTGAGTATGAGGGTGTGAATGGTCCCATGAAATCAATCCCCCAAACATTAAAGAATTCCAACTCCATGATGAATCTTCATGGCATTTTATTCTTCTTGGGTAAGTTACCATCAACACACTTTTTGAACAGGTAGGGCTCATCCCAAATGTAGTGTTTGGTATCATTGATGAGCTTCCTTTTCAAGTGTTCGTTAATGTTGGAAGGTAGCTCTCCAATGGCCTTGAAGTTGGATATATCTGCGAACTATGGAGCCTCTTGAATCATCATTAATTGCTCATCTGGGAAGCTTTCATTCACCCCAGGGCTATGTGCTTCATTCCCTTTATATGGGATCCTTGATAAGTGATCAGCCACTTTATTCTCTACTCCACTTCTATCTTTGATTTTAATGTTGAACTATTAGAGTAACAAGATCCATCTTATTAATCTAGGCTTGGATTCTTGCTTGGTTAGCAAGTATTTAAGTGCTGCATGGTTAGTAAACACAATGACTTTAGAACCAATGAGATATGATCTGAATTTATTAAATGCAAAGACTATAGCAAGAAGTTCTTTTTCTGTGGTGGTGTAGTTCCTTTGGGCTTCATTAAGAACCTTGCTAGCATAATAGATGACATGCACTAGCTTGTTTCTCCTTTGTCCTAAAATAGAACCAATAGCAGAATCTGATGCATCACACATCAATTCAAAAGGTAAGTCCCAACTGGGTAGTGCTATAATAGGTGCAGAGGAGAGCTTACTTTTAAGCTCATCAAAAGCATGCATACATTCTCTATCAAAGATAAATGGTACACTTGATGAGGGAAAAATGATTCCACACAAACTCACCGGCAAGTGTACCGGGTTGCATCAAGTAGTAATAACTCACAAGAGTGAGGTCGATCCCACAGGGATTGATGGGTCAAGCAACATTAGTAAGGTGATTAGTTTAGTCAAGCTAACAGTGTTGAATTGAGTGAAATTGAATTGGTAGAAGGTAAATTGTAGTAAATTAAAAGTGGAGAAAGTAAATTGTAGCAAGAAATGTGAAGTGTAGTAAATGTAAAGGGAATTGGGTGCAGGAAATTTAAAGAAAGCAATAAAGCAAGCAATCAAAGAGATCTTGAGAACAAGTAACAGGAAATTTAAATTGCAGGAAAATTAAATCAAGCTAAATCATTAACAGAATTGTAAAATTGCCGAAAGTGAAATTGCATAGAAGGAAATCGTAGCAGAAAAAGATTGCAGAAACTTAAATTGGAAGCAATAGGAACATAAAGTTAAAATCGCAGAGAAGGAAATTGGAACAGAGGATTGTAGAAATTGAAATTTGCATAAACTGAATTAAATTTAATTATAACAAAAATGTAAAATTGCAGAGAAGGAAAAGAGAGCTAAGCTCTCTACCAGAGCCTTCTACCCTACTCCTACTCTTATTGCTCTCTAGCAGAGCCAACCTAACCGATCTCAATGAAATGAAACTGATGCCTTTATATAGGCTTTACAACATGAAATTGAAATTGAAATTGAAAACAAATTACAATTTAAAATGAAATTCCTAATCTAACTGTTTCTTGTGTCTTTGAGTCATGTCAATGGGCTTTGCTTCCTTTGGGCCTTAAATGAAATGGGTTGATTTGGATGCGGCCTTGAATAAGTAGGTCAGGGTTGGCTTGGTTCTCCTTCCAGTGGAGAGTTCAGTTGGGAAAGTGAACACCCCGTTCACTCCTTCAGCATGCCTTTGGTGCGCATGTTGCCTCCCCTAGCTCTCAATTATTGAACGCCATGCTCACTCTTTGAGCGCTGGCTTCTTTGGTGTGCCTTCCTTACTTGGCGCTCGCTATTTGAGCGCTCAGTTGCTTTGTTGAGCGCTACCCTTGGTGCACTTGTTTCCTTGCCCAACGTTCACTTAGTGAGTGGTATGCTGAGTATTTGAGTGCTCCTAGTGTGTATGGCCAACACGAGCTTCCTCTCCCAACTTGAAATTCATGAAAAAGGTAAGAAAGTGAACGCCACGTTCACTTCCAAAGTGAACGCTCATTGTTTAATGAATGCTAGCGCTCTCTTGCTTAATGAACGTTGCTTCCTCACTTTAACTTTGCTTTCATTTCATTCATTTGGCATTAATAATTAAATGCATGCATGCTTTAATTATATTACTTAGTAATGCCAACGTAAAGCTTGATTTGCCAATTAGTAATAAATGTTTCATGTATGCTTTCATTGGCTTAATTAATTAATAATGCCAATTACGTAGCGTTTCATTCATTCATTTCATTCTTAATTGGCATAATAATTAAATGCATGCATGCTTTAGTTATTAATTCATGATAATGCATGCATAAGGCAATAATGCATCTGTATCATGCCACGGCTTCATGGTTATGGGCCACGCTTTTAAAAGGGCAGCCTAAGGTTCCAAAGCGTGCTCAAACTTCAAAGTGTGCCCTAAAATTCTTCTTTTCTCTTTTTGAGCTTAATTTGTGCTTTTTTGCTTCTTTTTCCACTTATTTCCTACATGATTTATAAAATCAAAAGATCAAAGAAACATACCATTTAAGCACAAAAGCATTCAATATTTAAGCACTAATAATCAATTTCTTGTATGAAAAAGCATAGAAAAATATGACATGATGACATGTCATCAACACTAGAGACAAGCAAGTTACTCAAGGGTTTGGCAATTTTTGAAAAGTCTCTGATGAACCTTCTATAGAACCCAGCATGTCCCAAGAAACTCCTAATTGCTTTTATGTTGTAAGGTGGGGGTAATTTTTCAATCACTTCCACGTTGGCTCTATCTCCCTCTATGCCTTTCTTAGACATTTTGTGGCCAAGGACTACCCCTTCGGTAACCATAAAATGACATTTTTCCCAGTTCAAAACTAGGTTAGTCTCTTGGCATCACTTGAGCACCAAGGCAAGATGGTGTAAACAATTAGGAAAGGAGTCACCAAACACTGAAAAATCATCCATGAAAATCTCAATAAACCTCTCAATCATATCAGAAAAAATTGACAGCATGCACCTTTGGAAAATAGCAGGTGCATTGCACAAACCAAAGGGCATGCGTCTATATGCAAAAACACCATAAGGGCAAGTGAAAAAAGTCTTTTCTTGGTCTTTATGATCTACTACAATCAGGTTGTAGCCAGAGTATCCATCCAAGAAGCAATAGTACTCATGTCCAGCAAGCCTCTCCAACATTTGATCCATGAATGGTAGAGGAAAATGATCCTTCCTTGTGGCTTCATTGAGCTTCCTGTAGTCTATACACATGTGCCATCCAGTCACTGTTCTTGTTGATATCAATTTATTTCTCTCATTCGGCATAACTGTGATTCCTCCCTTCTTGGGGACTACTTGAACAGGGTTCACCCAAAGGTTGTCTGAGATGGGATAAATCACTCCTGCTTGCCATAACTTCAGGACTTTCTTTTGTACTACTTCTTGCATTGAGGGGTTCATCCTTCTTTGTGGATGTATTGAGGGCTTGGCATCCTCCTCAAGAAGGATTTTATGCATGCACATTGAAGGGCTAATTCCCTTTAAATCTAAAAGTGTCCACCCTATGGCATCCTTGTGTTGCCTCAACACATTGATGCTTTCTCTTCTTGTTCTTCACTCAAGCTTGAGTTGATGATTACTGGATATGTGTTGTTGCTCCCCAAGTAAGCATACTTTAAGCTTGGGGGTAAGGTTTTCAACTCTAACTTTGGTGCTTCTATCTTCTCCTTGTTTGCCTTGTCTAGCATGATTGAGCCTTCTATGATTTCTTGTGGTAGTTCACCACATGATGTTTGATGATCTTGCTCCATTGCTTCTTCACATTAATCTTCTTCTAGGACTCCTTGAACCAACTTTTCCATTGTGTCCACCATCATACATTCTCCAATGGACTCCTTGGGGTAGCTCATTGCAGTGAAAACATTGAACACCATCTTTTCTTCATGCAGTCTTAGGACCAATTCTCCTTTTTGCACATCAATTATATCTCTAGTTGTTGCCAAGAATGGTCTTCCTAGTATGATAGATGCATTAGACTCTTCCTCCATGTCAAGCACAACAAAATCAGCTGGGAAGATGAACTCTCCTACTTTAACTATCAGGTCTTCCACCACTCCATGGGGAAACATGAATGTTCTATTAGCAGTTGGAGTGCTATCCTTGTTGGTTTGGCCTCTTCAATTCTCATTCTTTTCATCATGGCCAAGGACATAAGGTTGATGCTAGCTCTAAGATCACATAATACTTTTTCAATGCTAATATCCCCTATGATGTAGGGGATTCGAAAACTCCCAGGATCTTTCATCTTTTGGGGAAGCTTCTTTTGTATAATGGAACTACATTGTTCTGTGAGCACTACAGTTTCCTTTTCTCCCCAGTTTCCTTTCTTTGCCATGAGCTCTTTTAAGAACTTGGCAAAGAGTGGCATTTGCTCTAATTTCTTAGCAAAAGGAATGTTGATTTGGAGCCTCTTGAAGATCTCCAAGAATCTAAAAAATTGGCTGTCCTTCCCATCCTTTCTTAGCCTTTGTGGGTAGGGTGCCTTTGGTACATAGGGCTTCAAGACTTGTTTTGGTGGAGCTGGAGTATGTATCTCTTCTTCCTTCTTGATTTCTGAGTCATTTGCAACCTTTTCTTATTGCAATTTGTGGCTTGAGGATGTCTCCTTCACCACCTTCCCACTACTTAGTGTGATGGCCTTGCATTCTCCTCTAGGATTGGTCATGGTATCACTTGGGAATGTGTTTGTAGACATTGGTAATTTCTTGGATAGATATCCTAATTATGACTCTAGTTTTGAGATTGCTGCCCATTGGTTCTTTATGTTGGATCTAGCCTCTTCTTAGATTGAATCTATCTTTTTTCAGCTTGCAATTGTCTCTTTGCAACAGTGACAATATTCCCTGCCATTTGTGACATCATGGCCTCCAATTTTGCAAAGTTGTAGCTGTTATCACATGGTTCTTGGGCTGAGGATGATATTCCTTGACGAAGGTTAATGTGTGATTGATGGGTTGAGTGGTAGGGGGCATTGTGTGGGTTGTGGTAGGGTCTATGATTGTTAGATTGATGGCTGGAGTTGTTATAGTAGTTAGAGTGATATGGTTTGTGGTCTTTGATGTTTGGTTTCTTGTACGGTTTAGAATTTCACAAATGAAATCTCGTTGCAAGTATAGTTCTAAACAAACAAAGAATCCTCACATGCAAAAATTTTGGTTGTCACAAGTACAAACCCCAATGAAAATTAACCGAAGTATTTAAACCTCGGGTCGTCTCACAAGGAATTGTAATAAAATACTCAACTATTGGCTATGAAGATGCAAGGGGAGGTTTGATTTGGAAATTGACAAGAAAATATAAATGACAAGAAAGTAAAATAACAAGAACTAATAAAAGAAATAGAAAGAACTCTTGGCTAAGCATAGGAATTGAGATCACCAACCTTGTCAACAAACCATATATTGACAATTGTGAGGAACCAAGCTCATTAAGTCTACTTCTATATTTGAAGTATATCAAATGGCTTGATCAACATCAATCCATAGGTTCTAACCTTGCTACTAATTGACTTAGTAGTAGGCTAGTATCAATGGTTACCAAATTGACCACCAAGGATTCTCAAATCACCAATTCAATGAGACCCAAAGACTCAAGGTCACTCAATCTCCTTAACCTAGGCCAAGAGTAAGAAAAACTACTCAAAAACTAGAGAAAAAATTTTATCAAACACCTAGTGTGCAAGAAAAGTAAACATCCCAAAATACAAGAATTAATAAAACACATAACCAACATAAGCAAGAAATCAACAATAACAAGTGAACTAAACATCCAAAAGACATAGAAATATAAAATTGCATGAAAAGAAATTGAGATCCAACAATTGTTTATAAACATAAAAGAGAACAAAACAAGAAATTAACAAGAGAAACTAAGAAGATTAAGATAATAGAGCACTAAAATATAAAGAGAATTGAAATCAAAACGATAATTGAAAGTTAAATTTGAGAGAGATGAACCTAACTTTATCCTAATTTCTATCCTAAATCTAGAGAGAGAAGAGAGCCTCTCTCTCTCTAGAATTCTACCTTAGAACATGATGAAAACTAAACTATGACTACTTCGTTCATCCCCCCTTTCAATCCTTGGGTTCAATAGCATCAGAAATGAGTTGGATTTGGCCCAAAATGAGCTAGAAATCGCTGGCCACATTTTCCTAAAATTGACCCATGCTGATCCTGCGATGCGTGCATGTGATGCACGCGTACGCATCTCTAAACGCTAAGAAACTATGGCAAATTTTATGTCATTTTGAAGCCCCAGATGTTTTATTTCCAACACAACTAGAACCGGCTCATTTGGATCTCTGTAGCTCAAGTTATGATCGATTGAGTAGGAAGAGGTCAGGCTTGACAGCTTTGCGATTCCTTCATTTCTTCATGAGTTCTCCCACTTTGCATGCTTTTCCTTCATTCCTTCAATCCAATCTTTGCCTTCTAAACCTGAGATTACTTAACAAATATATCAAGGCATCGAATGGAATTAAAGTGAATTAAAATTGACAAATTTAAGACCTAAAAAGCATGCTTTTACACTTAAGCATAAATTTAGGAAGAATTACAAAACCATGCTATTTCATTGAATAAATGTGAGAAAAGTTGATAAAATCTCCCAAATTAAGCATAAGATAAGCCACAAAATTGGGTTTATCAAACCTCCCCACATTTAAACCCAGCATGTCCTCATGCTAAGAATAAAAAAGGATAAGAAAAGGGGTATGAACATTTATTCAATGCAAATAAACTATATGCTCCTATCTACATGCATGCAGCTAAATGCAAGATGATTCTACCTGCTTGGTTAAAAATAAATCAATCTCCAAGAACATATATGAACAAGTAGAGCAAAGATCATATGACGATTCATGAATCCTACCAATTCAACTATCAAAATGAATCTCAAATAGACTTGCGAAAAGAAAAGCTCATGAAAGCCGGGAACAAGGAATTGAGCATCGATCCTTCACCGGAAGTGTGTCCGCTCTAATCGCTCAAGTGTATAGGGTCAATCACTCAATTCTCCCCTAACACATATAACAACCTATACAATTCTAATACACAACCTAGCTACCCATGATTCCCACTTTTTCACATACTCATGCATTCTTTTTAATTCACATCCCATATGCATTGTTTTTATTACTTTACATTGGGGCATTTTTTTCCCCTTTTTATTGCATTTTTTAATATATATTTTTGTTTCTTTTATTTTTTTGTTTCTTTTTCTACATTTTTTTTCACATTTTTTTCCTTTTCAATCTAAAATATATACAAGGGCATCAATGCATATGGTTTTTATATTTAGTGCATGAATATGTACCCAATTCCCAATATTTTCAAACAAAAATACAAAATACACTTTTACCTCAACCAATGTCCCAAGTTTCCCATACCCAAATGATACACACCCTCACTAGCGTAAGCTAATCAAAGATCCAAATTAAGGAACATTTATTATTTTTCACTTAGGGGTAGTGATGTGTTAAAATTAAGAACAAAAGGGATTAGATAGGCTCAAATTTAGCTAACAATGGCTAATGAAAGGTAGGCTATTTGGGTAAGTGAGCTAAATAAAATGATGACCTCAATCATATAAATGCATGTATACATGGAATAATGGACATAAAGAATCAAACAAATCAAAGATTACAATCATAGAAAGAGAATAATACACACAAGAATGGAAAATAGTGGTTGTAAGATGTAACCACGCAATTGGGCTCAAAACTCACATGCTTGTGTTCTTAGCTCAAAAACCATGTTCCAAAATGAATTCTTCAAGCAAGTTCAAACAAAAAAAATTTTTTGAAATGGTAGGGTGCCCTAAAGCAATTTTTCTTGGAAAAGAAATCATTACCCTAACCAAGTAGTCCTAACATAAAAAAAGTGGTAAAATATGTATAAATTTTAACTATCATGCAACCTATCATGCAATGTAACAACTAATCTAACAAAGATAAAAATTGAAAAATTGGTGTTGAAAAAGAAAATTGTTACCCATGGAGATCGGTCGGATGACATCCCCACACTTGAAGATTGCACCGTCCTCGGTGCATGCAAGGAAGAGCAATGTGGATGGGTTGGTACAATTGATAAGCTCCTTCAAAAGGTTGTGCGGATGAACTTGTTTGTTGCCCTATTTGAGGCTTATCCTTTCCCTCTTGGTGGCCAACCTAAAAGGAAAGAAAAAGAAAGAGAATTAAGCCTACAACAAAGATAGCAAAGCAAGTAGAACATATGCGGGGCTAATGCCAAATAAGAGTAAGGTTCTCACTACATGTTAGCTACGCATGTAAGTGAGAGAGTAATATAGGAAAAGGGCATATCAATTAATACTTGATGCAAGAGGAAAGTCAAAGCATAAGTGAATAACATGAAGAGCATGTCGAGCATCAAGTTCAAACAAGAAAGAGTGGGTCATGAAAGACATGTAAGCTCATATCAATGCACAAAGGATACAAGGATCATCAAAGGTTAAGCATTGAATTAGAAATTTCATTACCCATCAACATCAAACAAGTCTAGAAGTGCCAAGATTAACCAAGAAATTCTCAACATTGAGTAAGAGCATTCAACACTATTATTAAAATAAGAAACTTAGAAAGAAAAATAAGAACAAGCTATGAAAACAAAATTAAAATCCAAAGAATGAAAATAAGCAAATGCAATAAAAGAAGATGGAAGAAAAGAAACAAATTTTTTTAATTTAATTTAATTTTTTTAATTATTTTTTTATATATTTTTTATTTTTTTATTTTTTTTTCAAGAGAGGAAGAAGAAGAAAGATAGAAAGAAAGAAGAAGAAAAGAAGAAAGAAGGAGAAAGGAGAAAGGAGAAAAACAGCGTGCGAATCCATGCATAAGCGTCATGCGTGCTTATGCATGGATGCAGCAGGGACAATCCACGCGTAAGCGTCATGCGTGCTTACGCGTGGATTGTGCTTTTTGCACAATGCTCGCGCGATGTTCGTGTAACTCTCGGGTAAATGTACCAGGAGTTGCGAAAGTGCAATCCACACGTAAGCGTGATGCGTGGATTGAAAAAAAAATTTTAGAAGCATAAAAATAGAATTTAACACTCTCCTAACCTATAAACATTCTAAAGCAACCAAAATTCAAATTTAAAAAAAATCTTTAAGTTTTTGAAAACTTTTCAAAGACAAAACAAATAAAGCTTGCACTTCAAGCAACCTACTTTAACAACAATCTAAACTAATCAAAACACACTACTACAACCTATCAATCGAAACAAAATGTATAAGAGTATAGAAAAGAAGTAAAACTATCTAAAATGGCAACTCAATTCATTCATTGATTATATCTACAAGAGAATGGAAAGTGGTTACCATGGTGGGGTGTCTCCCACCTAGCACTTTTAGTTTAAGTCCTTAAGTTGGACATTTGGTGGGAGCTTTTCTATGGTGGCTTATGCTTGAACTCTTCCTTGAATCCCCACCAATGCTTGCATTTCCAATATCCACCGAGATCCCAAATAAGGCGCACAAGGCCTTCAAGTAATCTTAGGTCGATGACAAGGCCCCTAGAGTTTTGATTGTTGAAATGAATTCCGGGGTCCCAAACCTTGTTCTTGCACCCATCTTCTCGTTGACTACCATAGTTAAATTTGGGTGACAAGGCTTGAGAATTCTCAATTGAGCATCCAAACATTCTCCTAGGCCCTTGCAATTCGGTTCTACACCAACCATTGCTATTCAACTTTGAGCATGCAACCATCATGAACTTAGAATGGTGTCTCCATCCACTACATAACTCTCTCCTACTCTTAACTCCACAAAGAGCTCTAAGTTGACCATTATTTTCAATCAAACCATATTCAAGTGAGAAATTAAAGCTTAGGGATAAGAATTTTACCCACTTGATTGTTGTGTTGGAAGATGGTGACTTAGGAAGGGGGATCTCCCCACACTTAGCCAATGTGAGATCCAATCCCTTGGGCACTTCCCTTGTAACTTCCACCACTTTGCAAGCTTCTTTAAGTTCAATTCCTTGCTCACCAACTTCTTCTATACACCCTTTATTGCTCAAACCATGTGTCGGAGGTTGTGCACGGTCCTCCTTGTTATCAATTTCATAGCACAATGAAGGAGATTCATCAATCCCAAAAGACTCATTGGTTTGTGTGGAATCATCTTCAATAATGGAGCTTGCTTCTTGCTCAACCTCCTTCTCTTGATAACTTCCTTCTAGTTCGATCTCTTCTTCATTTCTTACCAAGGGTATGGGAGGTGAGGTATCTTCTTCTTTAATCTTCATGTCAAGCCCAATGGGGGAGAATTCAATTGTACATAAGAATTCATCAATAATTGAATCCATCTCTTGATCAACCTCTTCAAAGTTTTCCACCATGATATGCCTTGGAGGTTGTACACCCTCCTCGACATTAATATCAAGCTTCTTGAAAGAGGGCTCTCTAATGCTACATTCCCATGGACTTCCAACATCTCCTAGGTCTTCAACCACTTCTTCCGGCTCAATTGTCCCAACTTCCTTCCCTTGTTGCAAATCATGCTTTAGTTCCTCTTCTTCACCATGAAGATCCAAACTCACTTCCTCACTATGCTCCTTGATTGCTTCTCCACATTCAACAATGGGAGTGCTTTGTTCGCATAAGCTTAGGCAGGATGAGTATATGTTGCTAATGGCTTCCGCCATGATAGCCATCTTGGCTTCTAGCTCCTTAAACTCCTTTTCCATCCTCTCTTGTTGCCTTTGGATATGAGAGTCAAGATCTCTTAATTCTAGCATGAGGGCTTCATCGGGGGCGGTGGTGGAAGAGAAGGTTCATTATTTGGGGGAAAGGCATTGTAGTTGGAAGGTGGTTCATATTGGTAAGGGTATGGAGATGGTGTATATGGAGGTGATTCTTGAGAGTAGTTGTTTCGGAATTGTTGTGGTTCTTTGTATGGTTTACATGGCTCATAAGGTAGTTGGTATGGTGGATAAGGATTAGGGTCATATGGAGCTGTTTGATGGTATGGGGCTTGTGAGTATGATGGTTCAAAACCATGTTGAGGGGTGGTTCATAGGCATGTGGTGGTGGTCGTTGACAACCACAATGAGGGTCACTGCATCCATTAGATTGATATGCATTAAGAGTGGAATTATACCTATAAGAGACCGGAGGAGGTTGTTGCCAAGAAGGGTGATCAATCCTTTGAGGCTCCCACCACCTTTGATTGTTCCATCCTTGATGCATGTTATCATTGTAGCTTCTATTCCCTATAATATAATTTGAGCCAAACTCATAGCCAAAGTGGTGAGAATTCATAATAGCAAATAAAAAACAAAAGCTAACAAAAATAAGCAACAAAGTCCTAAAGCTAACAAAAACTAACACATAAGTAAAAGGGAAGCATATTCACAATATTCACAATATTCACAATAGCCAATAACAAAGCACCAATGCAATTCCCCAGCAACGGCGCCATTTTGATGTTCGGTTTCTTGTACGGTTTAGAATTTCACAAATGAAATCTCGTTGCAAGTATAGTTCTAAACCAGCAAAGAATCCTCACATGGAAAAATTTTGGTTGTCACAAGTACAAACACCAATGAAAATTAACCGAAGTATTTAAACCTCGGGTCGTCTCACAAGGAATTGCAATGAAATGCTCAACAATTGGCTATGAAGATGCAAGGGGGATTTGATTTGGAAATTGACAAGAAAATATAAATGACAAGAAAGTAAAATAAAAAAAATAATAAAAGAAATGGAAAGAACTCTTGGCTAAGCATAGGAATTGAGATCACTATCCTTGTCAACAAACCATATATTAACAATTGTGAGGAACCAAGCTCATTAAGTCTACTTCTATATTTGAAGTATATCAAACGGCTTGATCAAAATCAATCCATAGGTTCTAACCTAGCTACTAATTGACTTAGTAGTAGGCTAGTATCAATGGTTATCAAATTGACCACCAAGGATTCTTAAATCACCAATTCAATGAGACCCAATGACTCAAGGTCACTCAATCCCCTTAGCCTAGGCCAAGAGTAAGAAAAACTACTCAAAAACTAGAGAAAAAATTTTATCAAACACCTAGTGTGCAAGAAAAGTAAACATCATAAAATGCAAGAATTAATAAAACCCATAACCAACATAAGCAAGAAATCAACAATAACAAGTGAAGTAAACACCAAAAGACATAGAAATATAAAATTGCATGAAAAGAAATTGAGATCCAACAATTGTTCATAAACATAAAAGAGAACAAAACAAGAAATTAACAAGAGAAACTAAGAAGATTAAGACAATAGAGCACTAAAATATAAAGAGAATTGAAATCAAAATGAAAATTGAAAGTTAAATTTGAGAGAGATGAACCTAACTTTACCCTAATTTCTATCCTAAATCTAGACAGAGGAGAGAGCCTCTCTCTCTAGAATTCTACCTTAGAACATGATGAAAACTAAACTATGACTACTTCGTTCATCCCCCCCTCTCAATCCTTGGGTTCAATAGCATCAGAAATGAGTTGGATTGGGCCCAAAATGAGCTAGAAATCGCTGGCCACGTTTTCCTAAATTTGACCCACGCTGATCCAGCGACACGTGCGCGTGATGCATGCGTACGCATCCCTAAACACCAAGCAAATATGGCAAATTTTATATCATTTTGAAACTCCAGATGTTAGCTTTCCAACGCAACTAGAAGTGCCTTATTTGAATCTTTGTAGCTCATGTTATGATCGATTGATTAGGAAGAGGTTAAGCTTGACAGCTTTGCGATTCCTTCATTTCTTCATGAGTTCTCCCACTTTGCATGCTTTTCCTTCATTCCTTCAATCTAATCTTTGCCTTCTAAATCTGAGATTACTTAACAAACATATTAAGGCATTGAATGGAATTAAAGTGAATTAAAATCGACAAATTTAAGGCCTAAAAAGCATGTTTTCACACTTAAGCACAAATTTAGGGAGAATTACAAAACCATGCTATTTCATTGAATAAATATGAGAAAAGTTGATAAAATTCCCAAAATTAAGCACAAGATAAACCACAAAATTGGGATTTTTCTGTCTTGGATATGGTTTTGTTGATTTCCCCACCCAAAGTTTGGGTGGTTCTTCCAACCTGGGTTGTATGTGTTAGCATTGGGGTCATATGGTGGTCTTGATGAATTGTTCACATAGTTGACTTGCTCTCATTTACACTCAACTTCTGGGTTATCTCCTTCTTGCATAGGTGCTTTAGAATTGTGATGCACGGAAAACTTGTCTCATAACAAATTTTCTTCGGCAAGTGTACCGAATTTGTCGTCAAGTAAAAACTCAGAATAGAGTGAGGTCGAATTCCACAGGGATTGATTGATCAAGCAACTTTAACTAGAGGAATGTTCTAGTTGAGTGAATCAGAATTTGAGTTGAGAATTGCAGAAAATTAAATGGCGGGAAAGTAAGTAACAGAAAAGTAAATGCTGGAAATAAAGAGCTGAATGTAAATGACGGAAAGTAAATTACAGAATCTTAAATGGGAATGGGGTAATTGCTCATAAAAGTAAATGACAGAAATTAAAGAGAATAGGTAAGATCAGAAATGAGGAGTTCATTGGGCTCAGGAGATATTGCATTCTCCGGATCAATTTCATTTTCATCTTGGATGAAGATCGAAAGCTTTCAAGTAAAATCAAGAGAAAAGATAGAAGAAGAATAATGAAAACTAGTATTGATCCATCAAATTACAACAGAGCTCCCTAACCCAATGAAAGAGGTTTAGTTGTTCATAGCTCTGGAAAATGAAAACAAAGATGGAGAATACATTATGAAACTAGAAGTGCAGAGAAAGTAAAATACAGAGAGTAGTTCTATGCTACGAGGCTCCCTATAATTTCCAACTCTCCTTCTCAATTCAAAGCTACTCCTATATATACTACTCTTCTGATCTTCTAGTTGGCTCTTCAAGTCTTGGGTATGGGCCTTTGGATCTTGAGTTTGAAGCAGTTATCTTCTTCATTGGGCTTGGCTTTACTTGCAGAGAGAGTGTGAAGTGGGCAGAGACTTTAGCTCAGGACGTTAGTGGTGTTAACATTCAGTGAAAATATGGGTTCGAGAACATTAGTGACAATTACCTTTTTCACTAACGTTCCTCACCAAAGTAAGAGCCACGTTAACTTCAACGTTAGTGGCACAAACGTTGCCACTAACGTTGCCTCTATGTCCTTCGCACACGTTATTGGGACTCACCTTTCCCAGCAATGTTGAGAAGTCTTCCCCTTCCTTACGTTACAGTCCACGTTAACTTAGTTAACATGGCTCTTTTAACGTAGGCTTGCCAACCTTCGAGAACGTTAGTGACACTTACCTTTGTCACTAATGTTCCAATGTGTACCCTTAGCTCCCACGTTAGAGTCCACGTTAACTAGGTTAACGTGGCCTCTAACGTGGCTGTGCTAGCCATCTCCAACGTTAGTGACAAAGGTGAATGTCACTAACGTTGGCTCATCATCTCTCCTCCTCACGTTAGCTTCCACGTTAACTTAAGTTAACGTGGGAGTTAACGTGGCTCATTGTGGCTTGTGTGGGCTCCCTCCAACGTTAGTGACAATGTTAGGTGTCACTAACGTTGGCGATCACCTTCCTTCTTCACGTTAGCTTCCACGTTAACTAGGTTAACGTGGGAGTTAACGTGGCTTATTGGGGCTTGTGTGGGTTAATCCCAACGTTAGTGACAATGTTAGGTGTCACTAACGTTGTCGACCACCTACTTTCTTCACGTTAGCTTCCACGTTAACTAGGTTAACGTGGGAGTTAACGTGGTTTATTGTGACTTGGCCAATGTTAGTAACAAAGTTGAATGTCACTAACGTTGGCTTCCCCTTTACTTCTTAACGTTAGAGGCCACGTTAACTAAGTTAACGTGGCTCTTAACGTGGCCACTTATGAGCTTGATCCAACGTTAGTGATAATGTTAAGTGTCACTAACGTTCGCTCCCTTTTCTTTCTTCCATGTTAGAGTTCACGTTAACTTAGTTAACGTGACTCTTAACGTGGGCAATGATGGCTTCGAGAGCGTTATTGGCGATTACTTTTCTCATTAAATTTGCAAGTTACTCCCATTCCATGTTAGTGCCCACGTTAGTGTAACTAACGTAGCCACTAATGTGGTTCTTCTTTGCTTCCTTTGTCCTGAAATGGTTTTATGGTGGTTTCATGCATAGCAACTTAGATTCATTCCTTTACTGGCTTTCAGACTTTTATCATGTCCTAGAATACTCACTGTGATTGCATCCCATGAAACTTTTATTTATTGATCTTTTTGTTGTTATTTCAGGGCTTATTTGTGTTCTTAGGCTAAGTGCTCTGTAAGGGGGCGACTCTTTAAGATAAGCTTTCAGCCAACACTCTCGAACCAGTTGGTTCAAGGTGCTAGGTGTTAAGACACCCCTAAGGACTTACTCCCTCAAGTCTCTTTCCCCCATACATACACACCACATGCATGTAGTTTATTTATTTTCTTTTCTTGAGACCTTGGTGTCCAAAACCTCTTTGGGTTACTAAATGCTCTGTAGTGAAGGTTACTCTTGATAGTGGACTTTCAGCTGATAATCCCGAGTTAGTTAACCCAAGTTACCAAGTGATAAGGCACCCCTAAGAGCTTATTCATCCAAGTAGATCCCTCACACAGGAGCACCACAGACACATGCCTCAAGATTAAAACCATTGGTGCCTAGCCTTATTGCTTACTCTTTTTCTTTTATTTTTCAACCTTTATTGTTCTTTCCCTTTTTCTTATTAGGATCTTCTTATTTAGCTAGTCTCATGGGGTGTATTCAAAGCATATGATTCAGGACAGATAGTTGTCTTCCCACCTTATGGTTGAACCAACTTAGCTAACTTATGACTATACCACAAACTCATGAACTTACTCCATAGTATGAACTCCTCTCTGGTCTTTTGAAATACTCATTCTCTTTTTTCATTTGATTCAAAGGGACAAGCATACAAGTAAGCAAAGTAAGGATGCAGTGACATAAAGACTAGCAATCATAGACCTCTTCAACCAAAAATTTAAAAGACAGAATTGAAAAAGGTTCCAATTAACGAGTCACTATTGATCAAAAGTGCATTCGGACTTCCAATTTTCAACATTCTAAGTACAATGGAATCAATACAACCTTCGGGTGATGATTTCTAGTTGCCTTCTTTTTTTGTCATCATCCTAGTCCTTGCTACCTCACTTCCTTGGGTGAAGGTGCACCATTTCCTCATAAGATTCCTGCAAAGTTATTGGAAGTTTCTTGTTCCCAAAGCACTTGAGAAATAGTTAGCTTGCATGTATGCTTGTGACTTCTGAACTTAATTTGGTGTGTGAACACAAAACTTAATTCCTTGCCCAGTGCAAAACATTGCATATATGCAGAGAACCTCATATCTTGTTATTAACAAACAATGATTACCTAAAGTCTAACTACATCTAAGTGGTTTCCCTTGATTGGTTGGAGCTAGCAATGTTCTTTGGGAGTGGAGTTTGATTCTAACTAATATCCTTTGGTGGAACACCAAACTTAGAATTACACTTTCACTCTTGGCTTGTGTTGGTGTGGAACACCAAACTTAGCTCCTCGCAATACAGGGGAAACAGCTTGTGACCTTTATTGAAATAAAGCTGAAAAGGAAACTACCTGAGGTTGGGTTGCCTCCCAACAGAGCGCTCTTTTACCGTCGCTAGCTCGATGATTCCTCCTTTACCTGAGATGATACTGTACTTTGGGGTTTTCCCCCATGTTGCCTAGATAATGCTTGAGTCTTTGTCCGTTCACTGTAAAAGTCCTCTCTGAACCTTCATCCATGATTTCGATGTGTCCATATGGCGAAACTTTTGTGACAAGAAAAGGGCCGGACCACCTTGATTTGAGTTTTCCTGGGAACAGTCTCAATTTGGAATTGTAAAGGAGTACTCGCTGCCCCTTTTCGAAACTCCTGGGTGCAAGATGCAAGTCATGTCTTGTCTTTGCCTTCTCTTTATACATCTTGGTATTTTCATAGGCTTGTGACCTGAATTCCTCAATCTCTTGCAGCTGCAAGATCCTCTTTGCACCAGCAGCAATGCTGTCAAAATTTAGTATCTTGATAGCCCAGAGAGCTTTGTGTTCCAGCTCCAGTGGTAAATGACAAGCTTTCCCATACACCAGTTGATATGGGGACATTCCAAGTGGTCTTTTGAATGCTGTTCTGTATGCCCAAAGAGCATCATCCAGCTTCTTCGACCAATCTTTTCTTGATGCACCCACAGTCTTTTCCAGGATCCTCTTAAGCTCTCTGTTGGATATCTCAGTTTGTCCACTTGTTTGGGGATGGTAAGGCGTGGCTACCTTGTGTTTTACCCCATATCGTAGGAGAAGAGCTTCTAGTGGTCTGTTACAAAAATGGCTCCCTCCATCACTGATGAGTGCTCGTGGGACTCCAAACCGGCTAAAGATATTTTTCCTGAGGAAGTTCATGACCACCCTATTATCATTCGTTGGGGTTGCAATAGCCTCTACCCACTTGGAAACGTAATCCACTGCTACCAAGATGTACTTGTTTCCATATGAGGTTGGGAATGGTCCCATGAAATCGATTCCCCACACATCAAACAATTCCAGTTCCAAGATGAAATTTTGTGGCATCTCATTTATTTTGGGAAAGTTTCCAGATCTTTGGCATTCATTGCAGCTCTTTACTAGTTCTTTGGCATCCTTGAAAAGGGTGGGCCAGAAAAATCTGCTTTGTAACACCTTTGCTGCAGTTCTGTCCCCTCCAAAGTGGCCTCCATAGCATGAGCCGTGGAAATTCCATAGGACCTCTCATCCTTCTTCTTCCGAAACACATCTCCTAAGGATTCCATCTGAACACTTCTTGAAGAGATATGGCTCATCCCAGACAAAGTATTTTGCATTATTCATGAGCTTCCTTTTTTGATGTTTATTGATCTCTGGAGGTAAGGCCCCAGTTGCCTTGAAGTTGGCAATGTCTGCGAACCATGGTGCTTTGTGAACTGTCATCAACTGCTCATCAGGGAAGAGCTCGTTCACACTCGTATTATGTGCTCCACCTTTATCCTTTGGAAGGTGATCTGCTACCTTGTTCTCCACTCCTTTTTTGTCTCTGATTTCAATATTGAATTCCTGCAGCAATAAGATCCATCTTATTAGTCTTGGTTTTGATTCTTGCTTGGAAAACAAATATTTAAGTGCTGTGTGATCTGTAAAAACAATCACTTTAGCACCAATGAGGTATGATCTAAACTTGTCAAATGCAAAAACTATTGCTAGTAACTCCTTTTCAGTAGTGATATAATTTCTTTGAGTATCATTAAGGACTTTGCTAGCATAGTATATCACATGGACTAAGTTGTCTTTCCTCTGTCCTAACACTGCCCCAACTGCAAAATCAGATGCATCACACATCAATTCAAACGGCAAATTCCAATCAGGTGGGGAAATGATAGGAGCAGAGGACAACCTCATTTTCAAATTTTCAAAGGCTAACATGCATGTTTCATCAAAGATAAATGGTGTATCAGATACAAGGAGATTGCTTAAGGGCTTGGCTATCTTTGAAAAATCTTTAATAAACCTTCTGTAAAAACCAGCATGCCTCAAAAAGCTCCTAATTGCCCTGACATCACTAGGTGGAGGCAGTTTTTCAATAAGTTCTACTTTAGCTCTGTCAACCTCAATCCCTTGGTTAGAAACTTTGTGACCAAGGACTATTCCTCCTGTCACCATAAAGTGACATTTCTCCCAGTTCAAGACCAGATTGGTCTCTTGGCATCTTTTCAATACCAAGGCGAGGTGATGTAGGCAACTAGGGAAGGAATCTCTGAATACCGAGAAATCATCCATAAAAACTTCAATGAATTTTTCTATCATATCTGAAAAGATAGAAAGCATGCAGCGTTGGAAAGTCGCAGGTGCATTACATAGCCCAAATGGCATGTGCCTGTAGGCAAACACTCCATATGGGCAAGTGAATGAGGTTTTCTCTTGATCTCTGGGATCAACCACTATTTGGTTATATCCTGAATAACCGTCGAGAAAATAATAATATGCGTACCCTGCAAGTCTTTCCAACATCTGATCCATGAATGGAAGAGGGAAATGATCTTTTCGTGTAGCCTCGTTGAGCTTCCTGTAGTCTATGCACATCCGCCATCCTGTGACTGTCCTTGTAGGAATTAGTTCGTTCTTCTCATTGGGAACTACGGTAATTCCTCCCTTTTTTAGGACGACATGCACGGGGCTAACCCAGGGGCTATCTGAGATTGGGTAAATTACCCCCCCTTGCCATAACTTCATAACTTCCTTCTGTACCACTTCCTTCATGATTGGGTTCAACCTCTTTTGGGATTGAATGGATGGTTTGGCATCATCTTCTAGCAGTATCTTGTGCATGCATATGGCCGAACTTATCCCCTTCAGGTCAGCAAGTGTCCAACCAATGGCATCCTTGTGCTGTCGCAGTACTTTGATCAGTTCATCCTCTTGATCTTTGCTGAGGCATGAGCTTATGATCACTGGGTAATTTTTATTTTCTCCTAAGTATGCATATTTGAGAGTGGGTGGCAGTGCTTTGAGTTCAAGTTTAGCTGCTTCTGGCTTTTCGTTCTTTTCCTTTGGTGCACCTGGTATGCCAATTTCTGTTGTTGCAACCTCTTCACTTGATGTACACTCTTCCTCTATTATTCTTTCGGGCTCTTCAGACTCTTCTTCTTCAAAACTCTCCTGCACCTCCTCTTCAAGTGAGTCCAACCTCATACATTCCCCTAGTTGTTCTTGTGGGTAACTCATGGCCTTGAACACATTGATCGTCATCTTTTCATTATGTAATCTCAGGGTGAGATCTCCTTTTTGTACATCAATGACAGCTCCAGCAGTGGCCAAGAATGGCCTTCCCAGGATGATGGAAGCCTTGGCTTCCTCCTGCATGTCCAGCACTACAAAGTCTGCTGGGAAGATAAAATCTACCACTTTCACCAGCAAATCTTCTACGACGCCATGCGGGAACTTGAACGATCGGTCTGCCAATTGTAAGGCCATCTTTGTTGGTTTAGCCTCCTTAATCTTCATCTTTCTCATCATAGCTACCGACATCAAATTGATGCTGGCTCCTAAGTCACAAAGAGCCTTTTCCACTGTGATTTCCCCTATAATACAAGGGGTCTAAAAACTCCCTAGATCTTTCAATTTCTGGGGTAGTTTGTGCTGAATGATAGCACTACATTCTTCGGTTAATATCACAATCTCGTTGTTCTTCCAGCTTCTCTTCTTAGTCATTAGCTCCTTTAAAAACTTGGCGTAGAGTGGCATTTGTTCTATTCCTTCAGCAAAGGGTATGTTGATTTGTAGTTTCTTGAAGATTTCAAAAAATCTCAAAAACTGGTTGTCATCCCCCTTCTTCTTTAATTGCTGAGGATATGGGACTCTTGGTACGTCTGGCTTCAGTACTCCTTTCCCTTTTTGTGAACTCAGATTAGGAACTTGAGCTCCATCCTGCTCTTCTTCCTCTTTATCTGAGTCTTTTTCTTGTGGTTTCTGGGGGGTTTCCTTCAGTTCCTTTCCACTCCGAAGGGTGATAGCCTGACACTCCTCCCTTTGTGTTGAGCTAGTATTGCTGCGAATATTGTGGCTGGAAATTTGCTTGAATAAGTAGCCAATTTGTGTCTCAAGTTTCTTTATGGCAGCATCCTGATTCTGTATATTGGACATCACTTCTTCTCAGAACGCTTTACTATCTTGAATCTCTTTGCCTATGCCTTCAAGTAGATTCTCAATCCTTGAGAGTCTGTCATCAAATGATTGTAGATCGGGATTAGAGGTGGAAGGATGAGGTAAGTTATTTTGGTTTTGATGTGGATATGGAGAGGTGTTGTTATGGGGGTGTTGATATGGTCTATATGTGAAATGTTGGTAGCTTGCATTGTTGGGATTTGGGCATCTTTGATCAAGGCTTTGGTCTTGTTGATTTCCCCACCCAAAGTTTGGGTGATTCCTCCATCCAGGGTTGTAGGTCTTGGAGTATGGATCATGGTTTTGCCTAGGTAAATTCCTAATGTAGTTGACTTGCTCCTGACTTCCATCTGCTTCTTCATTCACTCCTTCTTGGGTTGTTGATGAAGTGGAGATTGCTGCTACTTGGTTCCTCTCCATCTTCTTGGTTAGGTCAGCCAGCTGCTTGGTAATGAGCTTGTTCTGAGCCAGCAGAGCATCTACATTGTTTAGCTCCATCACTCCTCTAGTGTTCCCTCTTTCGGAAGCATAGAAGTAGTCATTCTCTGCTACAGTTTCAATGACATCTATGGCCTCCTCAATGATCTTCTTCTTGTTCAAAGATCCTCCGGATGAATGGTCTATGGCCTTCTTTGACTCATAAGAGAGCCCTTCATAGAAAATGTGTAGCTGCACCCATTCGTTGAACACGTCAGGTGGACACCTCCTTGTCAGGTCCTTAAACCTCTCCCATGCTTCATACAGAGTCTCACCATCTTGTTGCCTGAAAGTTTGGACCTCAGCTCTCAGCCTATTGATTCGTTGAGAGGGGTAGAATCTTGCTAAGAATTTGTTCACCACATCCTCCCAAGTTGTCAAGCTCTCCTTCGGGAAAGACTCCAACCACTTGGCTGCCTTATCCTTGAGTGAGAATGGAAATAAGAGCAGTCTATAGGCGTCAGGATGAACACCATTAGATTTCACTGTGTCACATATTCTCAAGAAAGTGGTTAGATGTTGATTGGGGTCTTCTTGGACACCTCCTCCGAACGAACAGTTGTTCTGAACAAGGGTGATGAGTTGTGGCTTCAGTTCAAAATTGTTGGCGTGGATGGTTGGCTTTTGAATGCTACTTCCACAGTTCCCTGGGTTTGGATTGATGTAATAGCCTAAAACTCTTCTATCCTCCCCAGCATGATTTGCTCGACCTCCTCGGCCATGGTTGTGAGTCTCTTCTTCATGATGGTTTTCCATGTTTTCTTCCATGTTTGGTTCAAAGTATTCCTCCTCTTCCTCAGCACCAACTACTCTTTTTCCTCTTGCTTCCCTCCTTAATCTCAAGAAGGTCTTCTCAGGTTCAGAATCAAAGGAAGTTGAAGCCCCGCTTCTTCTCCCTGTCATACAACCAACAAGTACAAGCAAGGAAAATAGATGCAGAAAGTATTTCTGTCAGAATTACTATTAGCGTGAGTGATGCAATATATCAAACAATTAGTGGGTTAGTGAAATGAATGGTAAATAACTAAAAACGAAAAAATAGGGGGAAGCGAAGAAATTAACTAAAACTGAAAGTAAATTACTCAAGCAGAAAATTAAATCAAACAAAAATAAAATGCTCAATCTAGTGATCCTCCAATTTAATCATTGTTGATGCACAATCAATCCTCGGCAATGGCGCCATAACTTGATGCACGGAAAACTTGTCTCATAACAAATTTCCTTCGGCAAGTGTACCAAATTTGTCGTCAAGTAAAAACTCACAATAGAGTGAGGTCGAATCCCACAGGGATTGATTGATCAAGCAACTTTCACTAGAGGAATGTCCTAGTTGAGCGAATCAGAATTTGAGTTGAGAATTGTAGAAAATTAAATGGCGGGAAAGTAAATAACAGAAAAGTAAATGCTAGAAATAAAGAGCTGAATGTAAATGACGGAAAGTAAATTGCAGAATCTTAAATGGGAATGGGATAATTGCTCATAAAAGTAAATGACAGAAATTAAAGAGAATGGGTAAGATCAGAAATGGGGAGTTCATTGGGCTCAGGAGATGTTGCATTCTCCGGATCAATTTCATTTTCATCTCTTCCTCAATCAATGCACTCATTGATCTCCTTGGCAATCTTAAGTGATCGAATTACAATTCCTTGTAATTCAATCTCTCAAATCTTGATCAATAGCCAATTCCTTGGTCAATTGCTCATGACAAGAGATGAAGTATGGTCGCTGATTATACCACATGTATTTCCCAAATTAAGTGTTGAGAGGATTATAGTTACATATCCATCCAAACCCAATTTGGTCCAGCATGAGAAAGTATTATATATTCATTCAATCTCAATTCATATTATCAACATTCATTGTACCAAATCTCAAACATTAACTTGGAGCAAGTGGGACGAACCACAACCCTTGCTACTACCCAAGTATCACAAATAAACATTTATTAATAATCACCCTTCATTATTATCAATCCTCAGACAATGACCCGGAGCAAGCGGGACGAACCACGACCCTTGCTACTACCCAGGTATCACAAATACACATTTATTCAAAACCCCACAATTAAACTCGTTTATCATAATCCTCCTTTCCTGTCTCACACCCGGAGCAAGTGGACAACGCCACTGCCTACTACCCGGGGCCGCACATCACATTTCAATATTTTTTCATTATTATCCATTTAACATATTCATTCATTAATCATATATGCATTTATACTCAGCCATAAACAATAATGGCTTTGCCGTAACCCGGCAATAACTCAGCCATCCGGCTCATGGTCCAATCAAGAACAGGCCATTTATTAATAAATATAGCCCTCCGGCTCATGGTATACACGGTACTTCCACCGTCATCCTCCATATCTCATATAATCATCTTTGATCATCATTGATCATAACTTTTCCCCTTGCTTCACTCGCAAGTTACCACATCCCCTAGCTCATTGCTAGGCATATCAGAATGATTTAATACATAAGAGGTGAGATCGGAGGCTTAGAAGTATGAGATTTGGCTTTTAAAACTCAAAAATCAACTTTGGCATGAAAACAGGGCCACGCGTACGCGCACTCCACGCGCACGCGTAGATGGCCACAAAACTCATCGACGCGCAAGCGTCATACGCGCGGACGCGCGGGTTGAAAAATAGCCAAACGACGCGCAAGCGTCAGCCACGCGTACGCGTGGGTGCTCTTGCGCCCCAGGCACAAAACTGGCACAACTCTGGCACAACTCTCAGCTCCTCAAGCAATACCAATCTCCCAATTGTGCACCAACATCACCAAATACACTAACATAACCAATGTCACATACATACATCAACCTAGGGCTCATAAAAATGACAAATCACAAGGATTTGAGCACTTCTTACCTCAGCCCATAGGAAGTAGGAATAGAACCCACTTAGAATCCATGTTGGAGTATCCCTAAACACCCAAAATCACAAGATTTCAACACTAACTACCCAAAACCGTGTAACAGTGGGGAATTTCGAAACACTGAATCCAAATATCATATTTAAATTATCAAATTCCAATTGCCAAATCTTCCAACCATATTCGCTCCTATTTAACTTATTATTTACTAAATTTCGGTTAGACCGGGTATTACATTTCTAGCATGATCTCTTCATTCCTCTTTCAAGGTTCAGAAGAGATCCAAGTTTAAATAGCTTCTTTTCCAAGATAACTACCCAATTGGATGAAGATCAAAAGCTTTCAAGTAAAATCAAGAGAAAAGATAGAATAAGAATAATGAAACTAGTATTGATCCATCAAATTACAACAGAGCTCCCTAACCCAATGACAGGGGTTTAGTTGTTCATAGCTCTGGAAAAAATAAAAACAAAGATGAAGAATACATTATGAAACTAGAAGTGCAGAGAAAGTAAAATACAGAGAGTAGTTCTATGCCAAGAGGCTCCCTATAATTTCCAGCTCTCCTTTTCAATTCAAAGCTACTCCTATATATACTACTCTTCTGATCTTCTAGTTAGCTCTTCAAGTCTTGGGTATGGACCTTTGGATCTTGAGTTTGAAGCAGTTATCTTCTTCATTGGGCTTGGCTTTACTTGCAGAGAGAAAGTGTGAAGTGGGCAGAGACTTTAGCTCAGGACGTTAGTGGTGTTAACGTTCAGTGAAAATATGGGTTCGAGAACGTTAGTGACAATTACCTTTTTTACTAACGTTCCTCACCAAAGTAAGAGCCACGTTCACTTCAACGTTAGTGGCACAAACGTTGCCACTAACGTTGCCTCTATGTCTTTCGCACACGTTATTGGGACTCACCTTTCTCAGTGACGTTGAGAAGTCTCCCCCTTCCTTACGTTAGAGTCCACGTTAACTTAGTTAACGTGGCTCTTTTAACGTAGGCTTGCCAACCTTCGAGAACGTTAGTGACACTTATCTTTGTCACTAATGTTCTAATGTGCCCTTAGCTCTCACGTTAGAGTCCACGTTAACTAGGTTAACGTAGCCTCTAACGTGGCTGTGCTAGCCATCTCCAACGTTAGTGACAAAGGTGAATGTCACTAACGTTGGCTCATCATCTTTCCTCCTCACGTTAGCTTCCACGTTAACTAAGTTAACGTGGGAGTTAACGTGCCTCATTGTGGCTTGTGTGGGCTCCCTCCAACGTTAGTGACAATGTTAGGTGTTACTAACGTTGGCGATCAACTTCCTTCTTCACGTTAGCTTCCACGTTAACTAGGTTAACGTGGGAGTTAACCTGGCTTATTGGGGCTTGTGTGGGTTAATCCCAACGTGGTTTATTGTGACTTGGCCAACGTTAGTGACAAAGTTGAATGTCACTAACGTTGGCTTCCCCTTTACTTCTAAACGTTAGAGGCCACGTTAACTAAGTTAACGTGGCTCTTAACGTGGCCACTTATGAGCTTGGTCCAACGTTAGTGATAATGTTAAGTGTCACTAACGTTCGCTCCCTTTCCTTTCTTCCACGTTAGAGTTCACGTTAACTTAGTTAACGTGACTCTTAACGTGGGCAATGATGGCTTCGAGAGCGTTATTGGAGATTTCTTTTCTCATTAACTTTGCAAGTTACTCCCATTCCACGTTAGTGCCCACGTTAGTGTAACTAACGTAGCCACTAATGTGGTTCTTCTTTGCTTCCTTTGTCCTGAAATCAAGCAATCAAGTGCATCAAAGTTCTGGTCCAAGTCATGGGAAATGCAACATCAAATTTGTCATAAAATTCATGCAAAATCCTCATCAAATCATGTAAAGTGCACAATGTATGCTTAAATCAAGATGTACGTGAATATCTACCTAAAACTAGCTTATTTTCTAAGGAAATGCATGAAACTACCCTAAAAACAGTAAAGAAAAGGTCAGTGAAACTGGCCAAAATGCCCTGGCATCCAATTGATGGCTGAAACTTGGTTCTTCTCCATTTGCTTGGTTAGAGCAGCTAGTTGAGTTGTGATCACCTTATTTTAAGCCAGCAGAGCATCCATCTGGTTTAGCTCCATTACTCCCCTTCTTGAGTTTCTATCAAAGGCATAGAAATACTCATTATTAGCCACAGTTTCTATGATGTCTGTGGCCTCTTCAATTGTCTTGTTATTGAGAGAACCTCCTGAAGAGTGGTCTAGAGCCTTCTTTGACTCTTGAGACAATCCTTCATAGAAAATGTGCAGCTGGACCCACTCATTGAACATATCTGGGGGACATTTTCTTGTCAACTCTTTGTATCTCTCCCAAGCTTCATAGAGAGTTTTCCCATCTTATTGTCTAAAGGTTTGTACCTCAGCTCTCAACTTGTTAACCCTTTGGGGAGGGTAGAATTTTGCTAAGAACTTGTTTACAACATCATCCCAAGTTGTCAAACTCTCATTTAGAAATGATTCCAACCGCTTAGATGCTTTATCCCTGAGAAAGAAGCGGAACAAAAGCAGTTTATAGGTGTCCAAATGAACACCATTAGCCTTCACTGTGTCACGGATTCTCAAGAATGTGGTTAGATGTTGATTTGGATCTTCTTGGGCATTTCCTCCAAATGAGCAGTTATTTTGAACAAGGGTGATGAGTTGAGGTTTTAACTCAAAGTTATTAGCATGAATGGCTGGTTTTAGGATGCTGCTTCTGTAATTTCCTGGGTTTGGGTTGATGTAAGAGCCTAGAACTCTTCTCTCCTGCCCAACATGGTTACCAGCACCTTCTCCAACATGATTATGTACTTCCTACTCCATAGTAACATCTAGATCTTCCTCCAATGCTTCCTCCCCAATTATTCCTTTACCTCTTGCTTCCCTCCATAGTCGAAGGAGGGTCCTCTCAGGTTCACTACCAAAAGAGGTTGAAGTTTCTCCTCTTCTACCTGTCATACATTCAGCAAATAAACAAGCAAAAGGCAAGTGAAGGGATCACTCTTATTAAGATTTATAGTTAGATTGATTGGTGCAATTGATCAAATAGTTAATAGATTAGTGTGCTAGAATGGAAATATATACAATGAACAACTGGAAACTCAAGTGCTAAGAGAAAAAAGAAAATAAGAAACTGATATTAAAGTACTTAACAAAGTAAATAAAAATGCTTAATCTAAATATCCATCAATTTAATCATTGTCAATTCAAAATCAATCCTTGGCAACGGCGCCATAAACTTGATGGACTAAAAATTCACTATATCAATTATAATGAATCCGTCTTTGGCAAGTATACCAATTTCTCGTCAAGTAATAACTCACAGTAGAGTGAGGTCGAATCCGACAGAGATTGAAATATTGAGCAACTTTAATTAATGGGTGAATTAGTCAAGCTAATTAATAAGAATTGTTGAGTGTAGAATTCTAAATAGCAGAAATGTAAATGACTTAAAGATAAAGGAAAGCTATAAATTACAGAGAATTAAATGACAAGAATGTAAAGTGCTGGAACATAAATAACTGAATTGTAAATGGGGAATGGGTAATGGCAGAAAGTAAACAAAGCTATCAAGAATAGGAAAGATAAGAATATGGGAAATTCATTGGGATTAGGAGATGTTGCTCTTTTTGGATCAAATCTAGATCATCTCTTCTTCAATCATGCAACTCATTGACCTCTTGGCAATCATGATTGATTGAACCCTAATTCTTTGGTGATTCAATCTCTCAAATCTTGATAATCAGCTAATTCCTTGGTCTAATTGCTCATGAAGAGAGATAAGCTTGGTCCCTGATTATACCACACATCCTCATAGATCCAAATGGTGGGTGGATTTCATGTCACCATATCCAATACCAAAACCCAGATCTACTCAAGCGTGAGAAGGAATTTCAAGCATGGTTCCATGTTTCCTTTTTCAAGGTTCCTATGAAACCCAAATTGCATTCAACCTCTTTTCCAAGATGATTGAACACTAGACTTGAGAAATGAAATTCCTTCTACCAAATCAAAGCGAAGATGAAGAGAAGAATAAATTCACTATCATTAATCCATCAAGTACAATAGAGCTCCCTCTCCCAATGAGAGGGAGTTTAGCTACTCATAGCTTGGAGAAAAGTACAAGAGATGGAGGAATATGAAGTGATGCAAAAATTACTACTTGCCAATCCCACTAACCAACTGATCAACCACTTTTTCAATACTCCCAGGGGGTATTTATTCTACTCCTATAACTAGAAAATGAAAAATAATAAAAGGAAAAGAAAATTAAAATTGAAAATGAAAGAAAAACTCATTAAAATTAACCATGTGCCTGGCGTGCCACGCTTGGTTTCCAAGTGGAACACTTCCTTTCTTGCAGCTAGCTTGGCGTGCCACACATTTGAGCTCAAGTGGCATGCCCATTGTGGCTTCTCTCTTCTTCCTCTCTGGAGACTTGACTAGCATGCCACGCCTAAGTCTGTCGTGCAACGCACTCAATAAATCCTTCATGATCTTCTCTGGAAAGTAGAACTGGCGTGCCACGCCCAGGTCTGGCATGCCACACCCATTGAAATGCAGGAATGAACCCTTCTAGTCTAGTAAACTGGCGTGCCACGCCCATGGTGCGAAAAAATTTGGTGTGCCACGACCAAGTCTTCAAATGGCACGTCCCTAGTCATTTTGCCTTAGCGTGCCACGCCTAGAGTCTCAAGAGGCACACGTTCGAGGATTCTTCATTCTCTCTTTTTTGGAAACTTGTATTGGAATGCCACGCCCAGGTCTAGTGTGCCACGCCCTTGTTGGAGCCACACTTATCCTCTCTGGTTGGTTGAACTAGCGTCCCACGCCTTCGATCTCAAGTGGCACGCCCATAATGGTGTTGATCTCTTCAAACTTGGCGTGCCACGCCTAGAACTCAAGTGGCACGCCCAAGATATGAACAAGGTTGTCGTGCCATGCCCCAAACATCAAGTGGCACGCCCATTGTGTTGAACCTTCCACTCCCCTCTGCTTAGTTGAACGGGCATGCCACGCCGTCGATTTGGCGTGCCACGCCCCTTATAGATGATGGGGTTGGCGTGCCACGCCTAGCCTGGCGTGCCACGCCCCTTGTGGGTCTTCAAGAATACTCCTCTAGAATATATAGTTAGCATGCCATGCCTGGCCCTAGCGTGCCACGCCCATAGTAAAACTTGGTGTCCCTTCTCTGGAGTTTACAGTTGGCGTGCCACGCCCATTATGCTTCATCTCCTTGGCGTGCCCCGCCTGGCCTTGGCATGCCACGCCCATTGAAAGCTTCACGGACTCTCCTTTGGACTTGCTAGCTGGCGTGCCATGCCCATTCAATTTGTTGGCATTTGCATCAAGTGGCACACCCAGCATACACGCCTAGCTCCTCATTGTTGCTTCCTTCCTCTTTTGATGTTATTTTCACCTGAAATTCAGACAAGATCCCTTTCAAACCAATGTGCCATAAAATTCATCATTTAGTTCAAATAATTGCATCAATAGAATGAGAAATTGCTAATTCTATGGTCCTTTTAGTTAAGAGAAAGAGGTAGATGATGCAAGTCATCACCAACCCAAATCTAGCTTGAAATCATGGAAGCAACTAGTAGACATGTTTCTGAATCAATACTTTCCTCCAAGGAAGTTGACCCAGTTAAGGCTGGACATCCAAGGCTTCAAGCAAGAGAATAATGAATCTCTTCATGATGCCTGGGGGAGGTATAGAAGAATGCTACGAAAATGCCCCACTGAAATATTTTCAGAATGGGTGCAAGTAGACATCTTTTATTATGGCCTCACAGACATGGCTAGGATGTCTTTAGACCACTCTGCTGGTGGTTCTATACATATGAGAAAAACAATTGGAGAGGCTCACGAACTTATTGAGACAGTTGCCATGAACCATCATCTATAATCGGTTGATGAGACTTCCATAAAAGGAGAGGTTAAGGCAATATCTACTGAATCTAACCCTCCTAAACAAAATGGACCATTGACGCAACCGTTACATGCCCTTGCATAGCAGTTACTGGAATTGCAAGAGGCTTTGCAAAAACTTAGTCTTCTAATAGGAATGTAGAAGCACAGCTGAATCAGACTAGGCAGCAATTATCTAAGCAAATAAAAGATGAATGTTAGGCGATCCAACTGAGGAGTGGGAAAACATTGAATACCCAACCTCAGAATAATAGGAGACCAGGAGAAGTAAAGCTGACAGAGGATAACCAGACTGCTGTCCAAGACACCTCTAATGACGTTGCACGCCCAAAGAGGAATGTCATTGGCGTTCAACTTCAAGAAGGGGTGCTCACTGACGTGGCGAAAATTGGCGAGTTAAGAAATTATTATAAGAGATGCGTCGCAAGTATAGTTCTTAACCAACCAAAAATCCGCTTATCAATTTAGAAGGGGTTGTCACAAAATTAGAATTAAAATACCGGGAGTATGAATCCCAGGTCGTCTCCTAAGGAGTTGCAGAAAGGTGTGCTATTTTATTAATCAGATATTTTCTAAAATGGTTTGAATTGATAAACAGGAAATTAAATCAGAGAATTTATGTAATTTAAATAAGAACCTTGACCGGGAGTAGATTAGTTGGAAACCTTATCCTTGATGGAGTTCTCCCAAGATCAAAATGATAATTGAAGGTTGTTTTGCTTAGTTATCCTTTACTAGGTAGAGGAAAGTCAAGCAAGTTGGAAGGCAATCTCTATTCACAAGTCCTAATCCTCTCCCTTGGGAAGGACTAGTGTCATTGACTAGAGGGCAATCCAACAATAAACCCAATTACAATTTTTCTCTTGAGTGTTCCAACTCAAGGTTCTCCTTTCAATCATCTCCCAATCAAGTTATGGAACTACTCGCTCATTATGAATGTAAATTTCACAAAATAAGGAAGAGAAATAAAGAGAGATATGATAAATAATAATAATCAAAGAAAGCAATTAAAAATAAAAATAATTCTTGTATTAATAAATTCTAAAAATAATCCAATAGTAACTCTGAATAAATTGAGGACATGGAAGAGTAAGAGACAAGTAAGGAAAACAAACTAGAATGATGAAGTCTTGGTGGAGGTAATAACTCTTCTCAATATCCCAATCCAAAAAGCAATAAAATCAAAATCCTAAGAACTATGAATATGTAGAGAGAAAACCTAGACGAGGAGTAAAATCATATCTAAAAACTAAAATTATGCGGAATGAATGTTGTTTTGGTCTCTGCATGTTCCCTGGCTATAATCTGCTTTTCTGGGCCGAAAACTGGGTCAAAACAGGGCCCAAAATTGCCCCCAGCGAATTTTGTAGATTCTGCAGATCGTGCATGTCACGCGATCGCGTCATCCAGCGTTTTGCCTTGCCACGCGTGCACGTCGTCCACGCATTCGCGTCACTTGTGCAGTTTCCAATCCATGCGTTCGCGTCAGGCATGCGAGCGCGCCACTGCAATTTCCTCTATTTCGCGCGGTCACGTGAGCCATGCGTCCGCGTCACTTCTCGCTAGTCATCTCCTCCATTTCTTGTGTTCCTTCCATTTTTGCAAGCCTCCTTTCCAATCTCCAAGTCATTCATGCCCTATAAAGCCTGAAACACTTAACACACAGATCACGGCATCGAATGAAATAAAGGAGAATTAAAATACATAATTAAAAGTCTCTAGGAAGCAGTTTTCAACCATGGAGTAATTTTGGGAAAGGAATTGTAAATACATGCTAAATTAATGAATAAGTGGGTAAAAATTCGATAAAACCACACAATTAAACACAATATAAACCATAAAATAATGGTTTACCAACCTCCCCACACTTAGACATTAGCATGTCCTCATGCTTAGTTGAAGGAGATAAAATAAATGAGCAGGAACATGTAAAACTTATGCAATGCAATGCAACCTATATATGTGAATGCAACTATATGATTCTTGTCCACTTGGTTAAAAGTAAATAAGCTCTTCAAGACAATCACAAATCAAATTCCACTAATTCAATTTTTATACAGTAACAATAGATAAAAATGCAAGAAGGTAGCTCATGAAAGCAGGGAACATAGAATTTAAGCATTGAACCCTCACTGATGTTGTATGTACACTCTAGTCTCTCTAGTGTATAGGGTAATCACTCTATCCTTTCCTAATCATGCTTTCTAGTTTTTGTTCTTCACCTAACCAATCAACAACATTTAATATACCAATGCAAACATCATGAGGTCTTTCCAAGGTTGTAATGGGGCCAAGGTAGGGGTTAGGGCATATATATGGCTAAGTAAGCTTATAAATTGAATCTTTAATTAACCCAGGCTTTCACCTAACACACATTTATACATTCTATATAACTTAAATTTCACACCTAGTTACCCAAAATTTCCCTTTCATATTCCTTACTCATGTATCAACTTTTATTTTAATTTTATCAAATATGCATTGATCCTTGAATTTTAACTTAGCATTGGGGTAATTTTGTCCCCTTATTTATTTATTGAATATTTTTTTTGGATTTTTTTTAATTAAACACAGCTTATCAATGCACATAGAATTATTAAATTTTTCTTTTATAGTTTCAAATGAGTAGGTACCTAAATTCCCATTATATTATCATGACACATTCCCTTATTATCTTTTGTTCCCACAATCTTTCCATACTCAATTAACACACAATTCTATCTTAAGCTAACCAAAGATTCAATTGGGATATATAATTGTTTTTCCGCTTAAGGCTAGTGATGTGGTAAAATAAAGAACAAATGGGATTTAAAGGCTCAGAGTGGCTAACAAAGGTAACTTAAGGGGTAGGCTTAATTTGTATAAGTAAGCTAAACAAATAATGGCCTCAATCATATGCAAGCATATAAATATATTAAACATTGGACATAAAGGTTGAAACAAAATATAGATTACAATCATAGAGGAGTAAACACACAAGAATAAAATATTTATGGTTAAATAATGTAACCATGTGTTTAGGCTGAGAGTCTCACAGGTTGTGTGTTCTTTAGCTCAAAAACCATGTTCTAAATACAACTTCAAGCAAATTTAACATAAAAGTTTTTATTAAAATTAGTGAAATTTTGTTCTAAAAATAGAGTTTTAGAAGAAACTTTTTTTATCTTTTCAATCAAGTAGAACATGCATGCAACTAATCTATTACTATGCAATTTATCCTATTCTACAAAAGAAAAACTAACTAAATATCATATTTTATTGGCATTAGGGAAGAGAAATTACCTCCGAAAGTCAGGTACTGACCGACCTCCCCACACTTAAGGCTTTGCACCGTCCTCGGTGCCATCTGTCAGGAACAAAGGTGGGCTGGTAGCAGTATCTCCACAATCGGGACTGTCATGGCTCCCTGTGCTGGTGAATAAAGTGGAGTCCGGGGTGTCTGAGTCTCTGTATTTTCCTTTAAGTAGCTCCTTGAGGTATGTGAATCGGCGCTTGTTATGGCGCTCTCTTAGCTTTGCTTTGTGTTCCTGCGATCCAACCTCACAAGTATCTGATGGAGTAGTTGGGTTGTTTTAGGTTTTTGTGGTGTTGAAGGAGGAATGTCTTCAGCCGGTTCAGTAGGTTGGCTTGTAGTGGCTGCTGGAAGTTTAATATATTTCCCGTTAGGGACGTACTGATCATCCCGTGGGAGCATGGCTTTGGTGTCTCTAGCTCTGTAGGAGACTTCGGCTGCTGAGACGAGATCTGAAACCAAGGCGGGAAAAGGTAAGTTGCCCGTAATTTGTACGTGTCCCATAGCATTCCGGATGTGTCTTGGTAGGTTCAGAGGCTGGTCTGTAAGGATGCACCATAGTAGAACGACCATGTCTACAGTGAAGGAGGACTCGTAGGTGCTCGAAAAGACGTAATGGGACATAATCTGTGCCCACACGCGAGCTTCCAAGGTAAGTGCAGAAGCCAATATTCCCTTAGGACGGGAAAGATGCTATCCGTAGATCCATCTGCTGCCAGGTAGTGCGATAATTCTGAGAACAACGTCCCAGTCAAATTGGTACATCTGGCGCTTGAGTGCGGCCTCTTGAAATGCGTCCAGTCCTTCTGGAGTAGGGGGAAGATCTAAAGCTCGCTGAATGGCCTCTTCTGTAATGGGGACTTGCTTCTGACGGACATAGACAGACTGCAGGGTTGGTAGGTGGAAATTACTCGACTACCCAGAAAAGATTAATCTGCCGTGGCTGTCTCTGTAGGAAACCCCATTGTCTTCGTTCAATTTGCGGCTCAACAAATTCAGCAATACGGGTCGGGAGGATAAGAAGGTATTCGTCGTTGTAACTCCTTTCTGCCAGGATGGGGAACATCTGCTCACAGTAGCGATTGGAAAATCGCGCAGTGTCCTTTGCTGGGAAGGCTTTCTCTTTTTCATCAACCTTGATAATCCTCTTAATTCTTTTTGTTGAGGGCTTAACTGCAGTTGAAGATGGCTCTGCCCCTAATGCTCTTTTTGTTCCTCTTCTTGCTGCTGTTGATTTAGGAGTAGCTTTCTCCTTGCCTTTCTTGGTGGCCATCCTGAAAGAAAGAAAAGAGAAAGTATGTTAAAATGTCAAGGTTCGGAGCAAAGAAGAGAATGGGAAAGGTGGTAATTAATGCACATTAAAATATGAATGATGTTAACACATGGTCATGACTACATTTGGAAAATCATCAATGGAAATATAGCAAGTGCATATAGGGACAAGTTAATGCAAGGTATTTATTGGCATGCCGGCAAAGGCATGAGTAGCATAGATCAAGCATTCAATGTCTAAGTTAGATTACCAAGTCTGTCATACTAACAATCTGTTTGTATTAACAATTATATTTAACTAATAAAATATAAAAAAGGGTTTTGTGAAAAGTAAGCATATAGAGTAGTAGATTAAAAGAAATCTAAAAATAGTGCACAATGCCATACGGGCGTTTTCACAAACACATAGCATGCATGGTGAATAAGCTATTGAAAGTATAGAATTGAACATGCAAGCAACCCCTAAAAATTAATATATAATTGCCAAACAATTTTGCAACAATCCACAAGCATATAATAAGAAACAATGACCCTAATAAATTTCCAACACCAATTAAAAGAAAAAGAAAGAAAAAGAAAACATGGATAATGCAAGTAAAAAGAAAAAGAAAAGGAGAAGAAAACATAAAATAAAAGGAAGAAGGAAAAGTAAGGAGGGAAGAAGAAAAGAAAAACCTTGGTAATGGTGGTGAGGGAGAGAGAAAGTAGAAAGTGAGAAAGAAGGAAGAAGGAAGAAAGGGGAAGAAAGAAATAAGGAGGGAAAAGAAAAAGTAGGAATTAGGAAAAAGAAAGATAAGATATTTTTGCAGATTAGTTTAAGCTATGCAGCGCAAGCAATGCGGACGCGTGGGGTACGCGTTCGCGCGGATTGCGCTCATATAAATCGACGCGGTCGCGTCGATCACGCGGACTCGTGACTCGTTTTGTGCTACTGGCGCGAGGGCAGCCTCGTGCTCGCACAACTCTCTGTTCGAAACTTAGTTTTGCCGAATTCCAGGGTGACGCGTTCGCGTGGTGGACGCGATCGCGTGGGTGGCCAATATTGGGATAGGACGCGGATGCGTGGGGCACGCATTCACGTGGTAAGGCTTTTGCGTCTAGCGCCAGTCCATCCTCACTCCAGCACAACTTTCGGTCATGCACCCTGTCTTATGTCGATTTTCAGGTCACGCGTCCGCGTGGGTGACGCAGACGCATGGAAGGCATTGTTCCCATGTGACGCGGACGCATCAATGACGCAGTCGCGTGGGCCAATTTGTGCCAAAGGCATGCCTCCAGCCACGCTCCCGCGTGACTTTCTGTTCGATTTATTTTCTTTCTTACTCACCTGCGACGTGGACGCATCGGCGACGCTGTCACGTCGCGTGCCCCCTTTTTTTTATATGCAATTGTGCAAATGAAGATGCAAACTAAATGTGCTAATAAAGAGAAGAGTTATTGAAAAATAAAACTAAGAAGAAAGAAAGGAACGATCATACCATGGTGGGTTGTCTCTCACCCAGCACTTTGCTTTAACGTTCTTAAGTTGGACGCTCCACTAGCTTAGTCTTCTGCTGTGGGTGGATCCTCCAAGAGGAAGATTTCTAACTCCTTGTTTTTCGTCACCTTCTCACCATGATGTAGCTTTAAGCGATGTCCATTAACTTTGATGAATTCAGATCTTGAAGGTTGACTCAGGTGGAAAACTCCGTATGGCTCAGCCTTCTCTACTCTATATGGACCTTCCTATTTTGATCTCAACTTGCCTGGCATGAGCCTCAGTCTAGAGTTGTAAAGGAGGACTAAGTCCCCAGGTTGGAACTCTCTCCTCTTGATGTGCTTATCATGCATAGCCTTCATCTTTTCCTTGTACAGCCTCGAGTTCTCATAAGCTTCTAGGCGAAGGCTTTCCAATTCTTGCAGTTGCAACTTCCTTTCAGCTCCGACTTTCTCAAATCCCATGTTGCACTCCTTTACTGCCCAAAAGGCTTTGTGCTCTACTTCAACTGGGAGGTGACAGGCTTTTCCATAATCTAAGCGGAAGGGGCTCATCCCAATGGGTGTCTTGTATGCAGTTCTGTATGCCCAGAGTGCATCTTGTAGCCTAGTGCTCCAGTCTCTTCTATGAGGTTTGACTATCTTCTGCAATATATGCTTTATCTCTCTGTTTGACACCTCGGCTTGTCCATTAGTCTGAGGGTGGTAGGCTGTTGCTACTTTATGAATTATCCCATGCTTCTTCAGTAATCCTGTTAGTTTCCTGTTACAAAAATGGGTGCCTTAATCGCTCACGATTGCTCGTGGTGATCCAAAGCGACAAATAATATGGTTTCTAACAAAGGAAACAACAGTGTTAACATCATCAGTGCGGGTAGGAATTGCTTCCACCCATTTAGAAACGTAATCTACAGCTAACAATATATAAAAATAACCATTAAAATTTGGAAATGGACCCATGAAGTCAATGCCCCAAACATCAAAAATTTCACAGAAAAGCATAATCTGTTGAGGCATCTCATCCCTTTTGGATATATTACCAAACCTTTGGCATGGGGAACAAGATTTACAAAATTCAGCAGCATCTTTAAAAAGAGTAGGCCACCAGAATCCACAGTCTAAAATTTTTCTAGCTGTTCTTTGAGGGCCAAAAGGTCCTCCACTATCAGATGAGTGGCAGGCCTCTAAAATGGACTGGAATTCTGATTGAGGCACACACCGTCTAATTACCTAGTCAGCACCACGTCTCCATAATATGGGTCATCCCATATATAATATTTGGACTCGCTTTTCAGCTTGTTTCTTTTATGCTTAGTAATGCTTGGAGGAAAGGTGCGGCTAACTAGATAATTAGCTACAGGTGCATACCAAGGGACTACTTCAGATACTGCTTGTAGGTTATCAAATGGGAAATTATCATTTATAGGAGTGGCGGTATCCTTAATATGCTCAAGGTGACTCAAGTGGTCTGCCACTAGATTTTGGTTACCACTCCTATCTTTAATTTCTAAATCAAATTCTTGTAGTAGAAGTATCCAACGTATAAGCCTTGGTTTGGACTCCTTTTTAGCTAATAAATACTTTAGAGCTGCGTGGTCTGAGTACACTACTACTTTGGTACCAAGTAAATAGGCTCGGAATTTATCCAGAGCAAAAACAATAGCCAGAAGCTCTTTCTCAGTAGTAGTGTAATTAGACTGAGTAGCGTCTAAAGTCTTAGATGCGTAAGCAATTACAAAAGGGTCCTTACCTTCACGCTGAGCCAGTGCTGCTCCTACTGCATGGTTGGAAGCATCGCACATGATTTCAAATGGCTGGCTCTAGTCTGGTCCTCTCACAATTGGAGCTTGAGTCAGTGCGGTCTTTAGCTTATCAAATGCTTGTTTGCAATCCTCACTGAACTCGAACTCAATATCTTTCCGTAGTAGTCTTGATAAGGGTAGTGCTACCTTACTAAAGTCCTTAATGAATCTCCGGTAAAAACCTGCATGGCCAAGGAACGAACGGACTTCCCTCACAGAGGAGGGGTAAGGTAAACTAGAAATAACATCCACCTTTGTTGGATCTACAGAAATGCCAGTATTAGACACAACATGTCCTAGTACAATCCCTTGTTTTACCATAAAGTGACATTTTTCAAAATTCAATACAAGGTTTGTACTGACACATCTATCTAATACTCTAGATAAACTATCTAAGCAAAGGTTAAATGAATCACCATAAATGCTAAAATCATCCATAAAAACCTCCATACAGTCTTCAATAAAGTCAAAGAAAAGACTCATCATGCACCTTTGGAAAGTAGCTGGTGCATTGCACAAGCCAAAGGGCATTCTCTTATAAGCATAAGTGCCAAAAGGACATGTAAAAATAGTCTTTTCCTTATCTTCAGGAGCTATATGGATTTGAAAATAGCCTGTATAACCACCTAAAAAACAATAATGGGATTTACCTAACAGGCGATCAAGCATCTGATCAATGAATGGCAAGGGATAATGATCCTTGCAAGTGGCTTGGTTGAGACGCCTATAGTCAATGCAAACTCTCCATGAATTCTGCACTCTAGTTGTCAGAAGCTCTCCATGCTCATTTCTTACTGTTGTGATTCCAGACTTCTTGGGCACCACTTGTACTGGACTGACCCATTCGCTATCTGAGATGGGGTAAATGATATCTGCTTCAAGTAGTCTGGTCACTTCTTTCTTGACAACTTCTAAGATTGTGGGATTCAGTCTTCTCCGAGGTTGACGGACTGGCTTTTCTCCCTCTTCTAGGAATATTCTATGCTCACAAACTTGAGGGCTGAGGCCTACTACATCCGCCAGGTTCCATCCAATTGCTTTCTTGTGTTTCCTCAGCACACTGAGTAGCTGTTCTTCTTGTTGGGAAGTGAGTTCCCTTGCAATGATAACTGGAAACTTCTGCTTGTCCTCAAGGTAAGCATACTTGAGGTGTGGAGGGAGGGGCTTTAATTCCAATTTCTGCTCATGGTCAGGCTCTGGATTATCTGGGGCTGGTGATAATGGCAAAGTGCCCTCATTATCCTCTGAGAGTGTCCCCACACTTGGACCTTGTCCTGTGTACTTCTCTTCTAATTCCTCTTGGTGAACTTCAGCCACGGTTTCATCTATGATGTCACACTGGGAGATAGAATAATCATCCGGAGGGTGCTCCATAGCTCCATTTAAACTGAATTTCACTATTCTGCCATCTATTTCAAAAGAATAAGTTCCGGAAAATGCGTCTAGTTTGAACTTTGAAGTCTTCAGGAATGGTCTTCCAAGCAGGATTGATGATGGCCTTCCTGAGTCATTAGGGGGCATCTCCAGGATATAGAAGTCAATGGGAAATTTGAGCCCCTTAATGCTCATTAATACATCTTCAGCAATTCCAACCACTGTAATAATGCTCTTATCTGCTAACACAAAACAAGCTGCCGACCTTTTTAAGGGAGGGAGCCTCAAAGTATCATATATTGACAAAGGCATTATACTAACCCATGCTCCTAAATTACACATGCAGTCAGAAAATATCACACCACCAATAGTACAATTAACCATACATGGACCTAGATCACTATACTTTTTAGGTATACCTCACATTAAAGCAGATATAGAACTACCTAAAGGAATAGTTTCTAATTCATTAATTTTGTCTTTATGTATGCATAAATCTTTTAGAAACTTTGCGTATTTAGGTACCTGCTGAATAACATCAAAAAGGGGAACAGTTACCTCAACCTTTTTGAATATTTTTACCATTTTGGGATCAAGTTCCATCTGCTTCCTAGGCTTTCTTGCAATTTGTGGAAACAGAATATGGAGGGCATTTTCTGCAGGGTCTGCATCCTTTGGTGCTTCCTTCAGTGGTTGAGCTTCTTCTTCTTCACCCATATCTTGTGCGTCCTCTTCTTCTTCGGCATCTTCTAGTTCCACCACCTCTTCAGCTGAGGCGTGTTCTGATGGGATCGGCTCCTCCTGATTCCTCTCTTGTAGTATGGTTCTGGACCTTAGGGTGATGGCATTGATGCCACGCTTTGGATTGGGTAAGGGTTGAGAAGGAATCCCATTGGAGCTTGCAGGTTGAGTATTTGAAGTATTGGGTGATGCCAGCTGAGAGATGAAAGCTTGTATAGCGGATGCTAGGCCATTAAGTGAACTTTCCATGTTCCTTTGTCCTTGTGCAATGGATTGAAAAGTCTCGTCACTCGGAGAGGAATTAGATTGAGTGATCTGTGGAACTTGTTGTTGGTTGTGCTATGGCCCTTGGGACTGCCTCAGGTGGGGTGCTCTGTAAGGCTGATTCTGGTTCTGCTGCCTGTTGTTGTTATTATTCCACCTCTGATATCCTTGATTGTCTCTGCCACCTCTGTTATTGTTGTCTCTCCAACTCTGGTTAGAATTATCTCTCCAACCTTGGTTGGAATTGTCTTTCCATCTATGGTTGTAGCTGCCACCTTGATTGTATCCTTGGTTGGGGCGGTCATAGAAGTTATAAGTGGCTGCCACAGTGTTGTCTTCCTGCTGGAGCTGCGAACATTCATCAGTGTAATGGCTATAATCAGCACAGATCCGCACACTCTCTGTAGGACTAACTGTTGGCTTTGCTGTACTTGTTGTTGATTCAACTGCTTTAGTAAGTTGGTCATTTCACATATACTCTGAGTCAGAGCAGTAGTCTCCTTGCTAGAAGATACCTTTGCAACAGCTTTTGACCGGCCTTGTTTCTGCCTGTGATTTCTAGTAGATTCAGCCAAGTCGCTGATCAATTGCCATGCCTCATCCGTGGTCTCGTACTTTTTTATAGACCCATTGCTAGCACTTTCCAATGTGGTCTTATCTTGAGGCCTCATGCCCTGTGTGATGTAGCCGAGCAACACTATCTTGTCAATCATATGGTGGGGACATGCTTCCAGAAGGTTGTTGAAGCACTCCCAGTATTCGTAGAGAGTCTCAGACTCATCTTGAACAATCATGGAAATGTCTTTCCTCAGTTTATCAATAACTTCAGCTGGAAAGAATTTTTCCAAAAATTCTCTTCTAAGTGTATCCCAGTCAAAAACAGTTGCTGCAGGTTGAGTGTAGTACCACTCTCTTGCCTTTCCCTCAAGAGAGAATGGGAAAGCTTTTAACAAAATAGAAGTTTCATCTGCACCATCACGCCTGACAGTAGAACAGGATGCTTGAAAATCCCTAAGGTGTTTGATAGGCTCTTGAGCAGGTAAGCCATGAAACTTAGGCATCAAGTTGAGCAGTGCGGTCTTTATTTCAAAATCTGTAGCCAATGCTGGGTGATGTGCTTGAAACGGTTGCATTGTAAAATCAGGGGCTCCAGCCTCCTAGATAGTAACTCTTCTAGGTGCTGCCATGTCACCTGCACATAAATCAACCGAATCAGTAGAAAGGGAGCTTGTCTCTTCCTTACGTGACGTTTCAGATTCGCCCTCGGAGAGGGCTAACCTTATACGTGAAATAGTTCTTTCGATCTCAGGATCAAATACTGGCAAGCTTGGATCAGGAAGTGAACGCGTCATTTAATGAAAGAAACATGCAGCTCATAGTAGCAAAATAAAATAAAATGCAAATAAATAAATTCCAATCAATAACTTAGCACTCTATTGCAACTCCCCGGCAACGGCGCAAAAAATTGACGTCGCAGAAATTGGCGAGTTAAGAAATTATTATAAGAGATGCGTTGCAAGTATAGTTCTTAACCAACCAAAAATTCGCTTATCAATTCAGAAGGGGTTGTCACAAAATTAGAATTAAAATACTGGGAGTATGAATCTCAGGTCGTCTCCCAACGAGTTGCAGAGAGGTGTGCTATTTTATTAATCAGATGTTTTCTAAAATGGTTTGAATTGATAAACAGGAAATTAAATCAGAGAATTTATGTAATTTAAATATGAACCTTGACCGGGAGTAGATTAGTTGGAAGCCCTATCCTTGATGGAGTTCTCCCAAGATCAAAATAATAATTGAAGGTTGTTCTGCTTAGTTATCCTTTACTAGGTAGAGGAAAGTCAAGCAAGTTGGAAGGCAATTTCTATTCACAAGTCCTAATCCTCTCCCTTGGGAAGGACTAGTGTCAGTGACTAGAGGGTGATCCAACAATAAACCCAATTACAATTTTTCTCTTGAGTGTTCCAACTCAAGGTTCTCCTATCAATCATCTCCCTATCAAGTTATGGAACTACTCGCTCATTATGAATATAAATTTCACAAAATAAGGAAGAGAAATAAAGTGAGACATGATAAATAATAATAATCAAAGAGTCCAATTAAAAATAAAAATAATTCTTGTATTAATAAATTCTAAAAATAATCCAATAGTAACTCTGAATAAATTGAGGACATGGAAGAGTAAGAGACAAGTAAGGAAAATAAACTAGAATGATGAAGTCTTGGTGGAGGTAATAACTCTTCTCAATATCCCAATCCAAAAAGCAATAAAATCAAAATCCTAAGAACTATGAATGTGTAGAGAGAAAACCTAGAGGAGGAGTAAAATCAGATCTAAAAACTAAAATTATACGGAATGAATGTTGTTTTGGTCTCTGCATGTTCTCTGGCTCTAATCTGCTTTTCTGGGCCAAAAACTAGGTCAAAACAGAGCCCAAAATTGCCCCCAGTGAATTCTGCAGATTCTACAGATCACGCATGTCATGCGATAGCATCATCCAGGCGTTCGCGTCATCCAGCGTTTTGCCTTGCCATGCGTGCGCGTCGTCCACGCATTCGCGTCACTTATGTAGTTTCCAATCTATGCATTCGCGTCAGGCATGCGAGCGCATCACTGCAATTTCCTCTATTTCCTGCGGTCGCGTGAGCCATGTGTCCGCGTCACTTCTCGCTGGTCATTTCCTCCATTTCTTGTGTTCCTTCCATTTTTGCAAGCCTCCTTTCCAATCTCTAAGTTCCTGCCCTATAAAGCCTGAAACACTTAACACACAGATCATGGCATCGAATGGAATAAAGGAGAATTAAAATACATAATTAAAAGTCTCTAGGAAGCAGTTTTCAACCATGGAGTAATTTTGGGAAAGGAATTGTAAATACATGCTAAATTAATGAATAAGTGGGTAAAGATTCGATAAAACCACACAATTAAACACAATATAAACCATAAAATAATGGTTTATCACTCACTCTTGGCGTTGAACGCCCAAAGGGGGGCAGCACTCTTGGCGTTCAACGCCAAGAAGGGATACCCACCGTTGGCGTTAAACGCCCAAAAGGGGGCAGTTCTCCTCGCATTGAACGCTAGGAAGGGGGCAGCAAAGGTGTTGAATGCCCAACCAGGGATGGTCAGGCACATGCAAGTGCTGATAAGGCCCTTCCTAAGCAATCTACTGACCCCCCTTCCAATTCTGTAGGCATTCAACCTACATCAACTAAGGTTGATGAGTACAGGGCAAAGATGTCATTTCCTCGAAAACTCCATCAAGCAGAAAAAGATAAACAGTTTGCCCGCTTTGCGGATTATCTCAAGACACTTGAGATCAAGATCCCTTTTGCAGGGGCTCTTGAGCAGATACCTTCTTATGCTAAGTTCATGAACGATATCTTAAGTCATAAGAAGGATTGGAGAGAGGCAGAAAGAGTCCTCCTCACTGAAGAATACAATGCAGTAATCTAAAAGAGCTTACTAGAGAAACTCAAAGATCCTGGGAACTTTATGATACCCTACACCTTATGGGATGCCTGCACAAAGACAGCCCTATGTGATCTCGGAGCAAGTATTAACCTAATACCTGCATCACTAATAAAGAGACCCTATTTAACTCACGAAGTTAAACCTACCCGCATATGTCTTCAACTTGCTGATGGCTCTGTTAAGCTTCCATCAGGCATGATTGAGGACATGATTGTTAGGGTTGGACCCTTTGCTTTCCCTTTCCTGCCCTATAAAGCCTGAAACACTTAACACACAGATCATGGCATCGAATGGAATAAAGGAGAATTAAAATACATAATTAAAAGTCTCTAGGAAGCAGTTTTCAACCATGGAGTAATTTTGGGAAAGGAATTGTAAATACATGCTAAATTAATGAATAAGTGGGTAAAGATTCGATAAAACCACACAATTAAACACAATATAAACCATAAAATAATGGTTTATCACTCACTCTTGGCGTTGAACGCCCAAAGGGGGGCAGCACTCTTGGCGTTCAACGCCAAGAAGGGATACCCACCGTTGGCGTTAAACGCCCAAAAGGGGGCAGTTCTCCTCGCATTGAACGCTAGGAAGGGGGCAGCAAAGGTGTTGAATGCCCAACCAGGGATGGTCAGGCACATGCAAGTGCTGATAAGGCCCTTCCTAAGCAATCTACTGACCCCCCTTCCAATTCTGTAGGCATTCAACCTACATCAACTAAGGTTGATGAGTACAGGGCAAAGATGTCATTTCCTCGAAAACTCCATCAAGCAGAAAAAGATAAACAGTTTGCCCGCTTTGCGGATTATCTCAAGACACTTGAGATCAAGATCCCTTTTGCAGGGGCTCTTGAGCAGATACCTTCTTATGCTAAGTTCATGAACGATATCTTAAGTCATAAGAAGGATTGGAGAGAGGCAGAAAGAGTCCTCCTCACTGAAGAATACAATGCAGTAATCTAAAAGAGCTTACTAGAGAAACTCAAAGATCCTGGGAACTTTATGATACCCTACACCTTATGGGATGCCTGCACAAAGACAGCCCTATGTGATCTCGGAGCAAGTATTAACCTAATACCTGCATCACTAATAAAGAGACCCTATTTAACTCACGAAGTTAAACCTACCCGCATATGTCTTCAACTTGCTGATGGCTCTGTTAAGCTTCCATCAGGCATGATTGAGGACATGATTGTTAGGGTTGGACCCTTTGCTTTCCCCACAAACTTTGTGGTGCTGGAAATGGACGAACACAAAAGTGTGTCCCTTATCCTAGGAAGACCCTTCCTAGCTATAGGACAGACCATCATTGCTGTTTAGAGGAGTGCATGAGTATTGATATCATTGATTCCCTGGTGTAAGAAGTGAATATGGCTGAGAAACTCAAAGAAGAGATGAACGACTTCTTTTATGATGCCCAACCTGATTTAGAGGAGCCAGAGGAAATAAAGGAGCCTTTAGAAACTTCTAAGGAAGAGGATAAGTCTCATAAACTCGAACTCAAGCCATTACCATCATCCTTGAAATATGCATTTCTAGGAGATGGAGATACTTATCCTGTAATTATAAGCTCTGCCTTAGAACCACAAGAAGAAAAAGCACTAATTCAAGTGTTAAAGACACATAAGACAGCTCTTGGGGGGATAATAAGTGACCTTAAGGGAATTAGCCCAACCCGATGCATGCACAAGATCCTACTAGAGGATGACACCAAACAAGTGGTACAACCACAAAGGCGACTAAACCAGGATATGAAGGAAGTGGTGCAGAAGAAAGTCACAAAATTATGGGAGGCTGGAATTATTTATCCCATTTCTAACAGCTCCTGGGTGAGCCCTGTCTAAGTTGTTCCCAAAAAGGGAGGCATGACAGTGGTTCATAATGAAAAGAATGAACTGATTCCTACAAGGAAAGTTACAGGATGGCGTATGTGTATTGACTACAGGAGGATCAATAACACCACCAGAAAGAATCATTTTCCTTTACCATTTATAGACCAAATGCTGGAGAGACTAGCAGTTCATGCATTCTATTGCTTTTTGGATGGCTATTCAGGCTATAATCAAATTGCAGTAGATCCTCAGGACCAAGAAAAGACAGCATTTACATGCCTATATGGCGTGTTTGCTTATAGGCAGATGCCATTTGGCCTATGCAATGCACTTGCCACCTTTCAAAGGTCTATGCTCTCCATCTTCTATGATATGGTGGAGAAATCCTTTGAAGTGTTCATGGATGACTCCTCTGTCTTTGGAGACTTATTTGACTCCTACCTTGACCATCTGGCCCTAGTTCTCAAACGATGCCAAGAGACAAACCTGGTTTTAAACTGGAAAAATGCCATTTCATGTTAACTGAAGGAATTGTTATTGGGGATTGGATTTCGAACAAGGGAATAGAAGTATATCACGCTAAGGTGGAGGTAATTCCTAGCTACCGACACTCCATTTGTCTTTGACCAAGAGTGTCTGCAGGCCTTTGAGACTCTGAAAGCTAGGCTTATCACTCTACCTGTCATCTCTGCACCCAATTGGGGCCTACCATTTGAACTAATATGTGACGCCAGTGACCATGCCATTGGCGCAGTTCTGGAGCAGAGGCATGACAAGCTTCTGCATGTCATTTATTACGATAGTCATGTTCTAAATGATGCGCAAAAAAACTAAACTACCACAGAGAAGGAATACTTGTAGTGAGTCCCAGGTCGTCTCCCAACGAGTTGCAGGAAAGGATGCTAATTTATTAATTAGGAATTTTCCAAGAGAGTTTGAGTTTGGATAATGAGCAATAAATTAAAGGAATAAAACTAAGAATTATTATTAATATAAAAAGGCCTTGATTGGGGAATGATTAATTGGAAGTTCTATCCTTGTTGGGATCTCTTAAGTGTAGTATTAAAAAGGTTGTTGTTTTCACTTAGTTAACCCTCATTAAATAAAGGAAAGTCAAGTGATTGAGTTAATCCTTATTCGCAAATCCTAGTCCTCTCCCTTGAGAAGGTCTAGCGTTAGTAAATACAGAACTAGCCAACAACTTCCAATTTAACCAACACTTAAGCCTTCCAACTCAAGTGTCTCCTCTTAATCAAATCCCATGTCAAGTTTGGGAATCTACTCCATTGACATTAATATAATACTCAGAAAATATAAGAAGACATAATAAATTAATTAAAATAAAATAGAGACTGAAAATTAATAAAAAGTAAAAGTAATCCTCTTCACTAACAATTCATGAAAATAATCAAATTAGAATTCTAAATAAAATAAATAAGGATATGGAAGAGTAAGGGACAAAGTAAACAAACTAGAATAATGTCTTCAACGGAGGTAATGATTCTTCAGTTTCCAAAAGCAAAAAGCAATAACTAGGAATGTAAAGTGAACTTAGAGGGAAGGTGATCCTCTCTAAATTCAGATCTAAAAACCTAAAACTATCCTAATGTGAATGTCTAAGATGTGTGTCAAGTTGTGTCTTGAGTCTCTGCATGTTCCCTGGCCTTATTCTGTGTTTCTGGGCTGAAAACTGGGTCAAAACGCGGCTAGAAATCGCCCCCAACATTTTCTGTTAATTCTGCAGATTGCGTAGGTCACGTGCTCGCATCGCTACGATTTTCTCCATACCACGTGTTCGCGTGGGCCATGCGCTCGCGTCAGTGTTCGCTGGTCATCTCCTTAGTTTCTTGTGTTCCTTCCATTTTTGCAAGCTTCCTCTCCATTTTCTAAGCCATTCCTGCCTTATGAAGCCTGAAACACTTAAAACACAGATCACAGCATCGAATGGTATAAAGGAGAATTAAAAAATACTAATTAAAGATCTCTAGGAAGCAAGTTTTCAATCATAAAACAATATTTAGGAAGGAATTATAAAATCATGCAATTAGTATGAATAAGTGGGTGAAGATTTGATGAAACCATTCAATTAAACACAAGATAAACCATAAAATAGTGGTTTATCAATGAGTCCATATTTTCCGGTATATTTTGGTTTGATTTGAGTGGATTTCATCATATAAACCCACATTTATTCTTCTAAATAGCATGCTTTTGAGATTTCTACCTAAATTGTGCTTAATTGTGAAAACATGCTCCTTTGTGCTTAATTTCGTCCATTTTAATTCACTTTAATCCCATTTGGTGCCTTGATGTATTTGTTAAGTGATTTCATATTTCCAAGGCAAGTATGGGTTGAAGAAGTGAGGAAAAGAGCATGCAAAAGGGAAGAAACCATGAAGAAATAGAGTTTGGAAGTTTCAGCACGCGTGCGTACACACAAGCATGCGTGCGTACGCACATGAAGGATTTGTGAGCGACGCGTACGTGTGACCCACGCATACGCGTGGATGGATTTTTGCGCAGCGATGCGTACGTGTGACTGATGAGCGGATAATTTATACGCTTTTTGGCATTGTTTTTAGTATGTTTTTAGTATATTTTAGTTAGTTTTTATTAGTTTTTAAATAAAAATCACATTTCTGGACTTTACTATGAGTTTGTGTGTTTTTCTATGATTTCAGGTATTTTCTGGCTGAAATTGAGGGACCTGAGCAAAAATCTGATTCAGAGGCTGAAAAAGGACTGCAGATGCTGTTGGATTCTGACCTCCCTGCACTCAAAGTGGATTTTCTGGAGCTACAGAAGCCCAATTGGCACGCTATCAATTGCTTTGGAAAGTAGACATCATAGGCTTTACAGCAATATATAATAGTCCATACTTTGCCCAAGATTTGATGGCCCAAACCGACGTTCCAAGTCAGCTTAAGAATTCTAGCGTCAAAACGCCAGAACTGGCACAAAAGCTGGAGTTAAACGCCCAAACTGGCATAAAAGCTGGCGTTTAACTCCAAGAAAAGTCTCTACACATGAAAGCTTCAATGCTCAGCCCAAGCACACACCAAGTGGGCCCGGAAGAAGATTTCTGCATTAATTACCTATTTCTGTAACCCTAGGCTACTAGTTTTCTATAAATAGGACCTTTTGCTATTGTATTTTAAGACTTTGATACACTTGATCAGATTTTGATAGACCTTTTTCACGTTTGGGGGCTGGTTTCACGGCCATGCCTAGATCCTTTTGTTCTTATGTATTTTCAATAGTGGAGTTTCTACACACCATAGATTAAGGTGTGGAGCTCTGCTGTTCTTCATGAATTAATGCAAAGTACTATTATTTTTCTATTCAACTCAAGTCTATTTCTTCTCGAAGATATTCATTCGCACCCAAGAACATGATGAATTTGATAATTATGTGACACTCATCACCATTCTCACCTATGAACGCGTACCTGACAACCATTTCCGTTCTACATGCAAACAAGCTTGAATGTGTATCTCTTGGGTTTCTAATCTAAGATTAGAACCTTCGTGGTATAGGCTAGAATTATTGGTGGCCATTCCTGAGATCCGGAACATCTAAACTTTGTCTGTGGTATTCTGAGTAGGACCTGGGAAGGGATGACTGTGACGAGCTTCAAACTCACGAGTGTTGGGCGTGTGACAGACGCAAAAGGATCAATGGATCCTATTCCAACATGATCAAGAACCGACAGATGATTAACCGTGTGGTGACAGCATGCGTAGAATATTTTCACTGAGAGGACAGGAAGTAGCCATTGACAACGGTGATGCCCAACATAAAGCTTTCCATGGAAAGGAGTATGAATGATTGGAAGAAGGCAATAGGAAAGCAGAGGTTCAGGAGGAACAAAGCATCTTCATACGCTTATCTGAAATTCCTACCAATGAATTACATAAGTATCTCTATCTCTATCTTTATTTTATGTTTTATTTATCTTTAATTATCAATCCTCCATAACCATTTGAATCTGCCTGACTGAGATTTACAAGATGACCATAGTTTGCTTCAAGCCGACAGTCTCCGTGGGATCGACCCTTACTCACGTAAGGTATTACTTGGACGACCCAGTGCACTTGCTGCTTAGTTGTACGGAATTGTGACAAAGTGTGATTCACGTTTGAGAGCTCCAAGTCTTTGGCACCATTGTTGATGATCACAATTTCGTGCACCAGTGACCACGCGTACGCGTGGCCCGGGTTACGTCAGCTCATTAATTGCAAATCACTGGGAGCAATTTTTGGGCCTCCAGAACCCAGTCCAACTCATTTCTGGAGCTATATCAGGCCAAAGGAAAGCTGAATGAAGGGGGGGAAATTAGGTTTAGTTTTTGTTATGTTTTCTCTTAGTTTCTAGAGAGAGAAGCTCCCCCCTCTCTCTAGAATCAGGGTTTTTAGCTTAGTTTCCTTTTAATTTCAGCACTTTAATTCTTGCTCTAGTGTAGTTTCATTTATATTTCTATGCTCTCTTGTCTTTATCTTCTTCATCTCTTTTGTTATTTTCTCTTCTATGTCCATTTTCATGTTATGAACACTTTTGTTATTTTAATTCCAATTAATGCAAATTTATGTTTCCATGTCATTTATTGCTTTCTTTAGTTGTCATTGTCACTTTCTTGCTTTGGTAGTTTTAGAATTTATTTTATTACAATTTAATATTATTTTATTCTCATGCACACCAAGTATTTGATAAAATACTTGGCTTAGTTTTCACTTAGTTTTTTATTCAATCTTGGCTTGAAATTGATGACTTTGGTGTTCCTTGAGTCATTGATGTCCATTCTTGTTTGATATATCACAGTAGTTAGTTAATTTGGTTTCCCTAAACTCTATGTGACCCCTTAGTATTGACATAGGACTTAGGGATTGGAGTTAACTATACCTATTTGACTTATCTTTGATGTAAGGTTGACTAAGTAGGATTAACTCTTCATAATCATCATGTGTTTGTGGTCAATGTCTAGAATAGGTAGCCTTAGCTCTCAATTACTTGCCAAGATGTTTTCTTACATTTTAAGTTTTCTTTCCTTGCATTTAATTGCTTTTGACTTTTATTTCTTTGATATTTAATTTCTTGCATGTTTAGTTTTCACACTCTTGGTTGAGAAATTGGGTGTTTGGGTGGAATTGAGTTGTGAATGTCCATTCCGCATAGTGTGGGAATGGCTAATTGGTTTGGTTTTCATTGACGCTAGTCTTTCACTAAGTATTAGTGAGTTGACTAGGACTTATGGATTGAGATCAATTATGCCCTTTTGACTAATTCTCAAGGAGGATTGACTAATTTGGATTGATCCCACACAATTGCCATGTTTGTGGTCCATAACTAGGATAGGAATCCTAAATTCCCCAATTCTTGCCAAGAGTTGCCATTTACATTCCTTGCATGTTTAATTGCTCTCTTGCTATTTACGTCTCTTGATCTCTTGCTTTCATTCCCAATCCCCATGCTCTTTCTCCCATAGCCAATAATTATACACTTCATTGCAACTCCTAGGGAAGAACGACCCGAGAGCTACATACTCTCGGTTATTTTGTATTGACTTTATTATTTGATTGATTCTCGATTGTTGGGTTTGGACTATACTTGCAACGGACAAATTCTACTTTTATTGTCAAAATCCAAACCCGTACAATCGGCCATCATCAGTCATCCAAGTAATACTTCAGGTGAGTGAGGGTCAATTCCACAAGGATTGTCAGATTGAGCAAGCAATAGCTATCCTGTTGGACTTAGTCAGGCAAATAGTAAAGGTTGTTTGTAGGTGTAAAAATGCATAAGTAGTAAAAGCAAGTAAATAAAGCAAATAAATAGGTTTGGTGTAAAACAATTATGAGAAAACAGTTAAAGTCTCAAAGATATTTACTTTTCCGGATCAAAACGTCTTACCAACTATTTTAACAATGAATGATACATTCTATGACAAACCATAAGTGATTAAACCATAATCTCTCAGTGATTTAATCTCTTATAATCCTCATCAAATGCCACTCTCGTGGTCAATCAATTTAGATCAGAGGGTTAAGTTCTGAAAATCACTTTAGCGCCACAAAAACCCTAATTACCCAAAGTTTATAGGATTGTATGTCACATATCCCAACTAAGCTAGTTCATGTAATTAGCAATTTTGGAGGAGTGTTTTCAAGCTATAGCTCAAGCGAGATAACTTTCTCGAGAATCACAAGTGCTCATGTAGAATAAGGGTCATACTCTTGTTCCACCCAGATTCATAAGATTAAGAACAAAAATAACACCTTAGAATAGAATCAAACAATAGATAAAATAGAAGTATAATAGTTCTAATCCATAGAAATAAATAGAGTTCCTAACCTTAACCAGGAGGTTTAGTTGCTCATAACTTACAAAAAAAATAGGTTTCTAAAAAAGTTTGAAAGAAAGGAGACATCTAAACCTAATTGATCGTCTCCTTAAAATACTAACCTAATAATAAATGCTAAACCTAAAAGATATTATTTTAAAATAAAAATTACAAAGATAAGATAAGATGAGCCAAAGAGCTGCTAAATCCACTTGGAGGCCCAATTAGTGTGTAACTCGGTCTGCAGGCTAGCGTTCAGCGCCAGGATTGGGCGTTGAAAGCTAGAGAGGGAGAGCGCGTTCTGATTTCTTGCCCCCTACTGGCGTTGAACGCCAGGTTTGGCGTTCAGTGCCCAGGGGGGAGCTGCCAGCATTTTCCTCTCTTACTTCAGGCTTCTCCAAACTGCTCCGAATTTCACCTAAAACCATAAAAACACAACAGAAACTAAAAGTAGCATCCAAAGGTGAATTTTGCACTAAAATAAAAAAAAAGTAATTAAAATATAATAAAAAATAATATAAAAATGACTAGAAAAAGGGTAAAAGATGCTCACGCATCAATCTAAGGACTAGAGTAGCTTAAACATTATTTAAATAATTTAGTTCTAATATTAGCTTTTGATTAAATTAGTTTTAGAGAAATTTTAAATTGTTGTCTCAATTTATATATTATGACTATTATTTTTGAAAATATTTTTTTAATTTGAAATTTTAATATAAAATTTCCTTTTTTTACTTTTAAATTTATTTTCATTTTATTTGCTCTCTGTATAACTAAGAAAAAATAAAATAGTTAGAATTATGTGAAAATTATTTTAATCTGCTAATAATGAAATATTTAGAATTATTTGAATAAATAAATATATTTTGAGAATAAAAAAACTATTAATTCCGCAATTAATATATGTATATATAATAAGAAAACTACTATGATTTATGAAAATGATTATAGGTATGTTGATATTAATAGAATAAAAGAATCATTAAATAATTGTAGGCTCAAAAGAAAATAATCATAATCAGAAAATAATTAACCTAAATGACTTAAATATATTTATGTAAGATTAATATATATGTATACATAAATAAAAAAATATTTAGATTTTTTTAAAATATATATATATTTTGAAAATAAGGAAACTATTAATTAAATAATTAATATAAAGGTATATTTCAGAAAACAAATGCATATAATTATAATGATTTATTCTGAAATAGATAATCAAATTATTAAACGACAGATGAGACTCATCAGCCATAGGACATGCATGCATCATATGCATTTGTATGTTTTGTTTGGGTTTGTATTTGTTTTGGCGTGCCTATGTGTTTGGGTTTGCATTTGTTTCTGAGAGATCCCTTTGGCGAGTAGAGAACGCCCCAAGCGCTGTTCCACCTAGAGTTTGGAGGATTGCTGAGAAAGGAAATGAAGAGTTAGATTATATTAGATCCATTAGACATAGTCACCTTAATTCTAGTATAGAGGAAAACTTTATGAAATGAATATGGGTTCTTAGAGTTTTAGAATGCCTCTGGCTTCTAGGAACATTATTTATTATCTATACGGCCACCTTTACCATATTGAAAATCCCCGATTCTCATTCCATACATATATTGTTGTTTTCAGATGCAGGACGCGAGGCATCTCGCTGAGCATATTGGAGGCTCTGCTGAAGCAAAGGTCTACTTTGGGACTTTGTGTTTTGTACTTTGTATATGTATATATATGTATATAGGTTCTCCACTATGAATATATTGGTATTTTGCCCCTCCTAGAGGCTGACTTGGAGAAACAGGGTTTATATTCTGTATTTTGATAAACATTGTTGGGTTATATGTATGTATATATATACTCTGGCCGGCTTTTACTTCACAGGTCGAGTCTGGAGCTTGCTATTTGTATATTTGACACTATATCAGATGTATATTATCCTTACATATGCTGTTTTTTGTTTCTTCTACGCTTAATCGTTTCGTGTGCGACGTGTTTTCTTTTTGTTTGTTCAACTTTTTTTCAAGGCTCCTAGTTAAACTTCTTTTCATATATGCCTTTGTACGCAGTTTTACTATTAGAGGTTGTAATACCTCACCACCTCTGATTTACGAATTTAAGCATAAAGCTCTGTGTGGTAAGATGTTACACAAAGACTAATGTTGAAAACCATGGGTCTATACTTACCAAGACCGACTTTACACGCAGACAGTTATATGTGGCACTTTCAAGAGTTAAGAGCAAGCAATGGATAAAGGTTCATAATTATGAGGGGGTCTCTGAGAATTGCATGATTAGTGTTTGTATAGAGAAGTTTTTAATAAATTGAGATGATCAACATTGATTCTCATATACAATTATAAAGAATATACATTTTTGAAATAAATAAAAAATAGAGAGGTATGCATACTAACGTTAGAATGTGTCACGTCAGTATTTTTATCACTAAAATACTATCCGTTGTAGAATAATATAAATAATAATGATAAAAAGGATTAAGAAAGAAAAGAAAATTTAAACAAAAAGGAAAATATTAACTAGTTGTCGATTGATACTTTTTCTTTTGTATAAATAGAAAGAAAATGAACATATAATTTTTTAATCAAGTAAATCATAAATCTGGCCTAATCTTATTTCTCTATATAAAGACATGTCATCATCACCACTTCATATAAAAATTAAGATAGTATAGAGATGACGTCTAGTGCTACGTCAATTATTCCCCATTCATTACCTTCCTTGATGCTGCTTCTTATTCTTGCTGTTGGCTATTTTAGTTTCACTGTTAACTGTGAATACTATCCGATTTACTACTTCTTTGTCAACAATTTGGACATCAAAGCACCCAACAGGGATAAAGTGTTTGTGCACATCCACCTCAGCACCACGAAGACCTGGCTAAAGCCTGGTGCAGGTTATATTATAGGCAACTATTCTAACGGCGAATATGAACGCCAAACTGGTATAGTATATTAGGGCAACAAGTGTATCCTCTTTGATGAGTATGACCCTAACAAAGATATACCCTTTCAATATATGTATTTAACAGTGCAATCAGCAGGTGTGTATAAAAGTTATCGTGAAAACGGGCCGATGACTCTTGTAAAACCATGGCCAAGTGTTAATTGTTTCATACCACCTCATCGTTTAGTGCCCACACCATAATAACAATATAGTGAAAATGTATAACGAGTCTTATAAATAAAATAAAATAAAACTATACATCAATAATAAAAATGAGATTCATCATCTTTACCTTGTAATTCAATTAAATTCTTTTTGTTTTTTTATTTTTTATGTCGTAGAATCATTACTACATTCTACAAGATTATCGAAGGTCATCCCATCGGCTTATTCGGGATGGCCTGGGCTTTACATAAATATGCAGAATTTTATTTATGCTTTTCTCAAGAACCATATTTATGAAGACCGGACCGTTAGTAAACCTTAGTGCAACGTGACAGCGATGGAATCTACAATGGATATACGACGGTTCCACGATACGGTAACTAATTTACCGACGACTGACAAAAGTTAAATAATTAAAATTAATTTAATTTTTTATTTTTAAAATTTATTTTATCATACTAAAAACCTTGTCTTTTGTAATAATTAGTCTTAATTATTTATATTGAAAATACGTTACCATGGTTAAACAATCAACAATAAAAGTTAATTATTTTTTATTTTTAAAATTTAAATTGCCATACCGACATCAAAGATGTCGATAATGAAAGACAAATTAAAAATAATTTTGTGCTTATTTTTTTATCGAAAACTTGGCTTTAATGACGCATTGCATTTGACTTTTCACTACAATATTTTTGGTCAAAGATAACTCTTATTTGAAGCAATATTTAACAAAAGTTATCTTAAATAGATAAAGACAACATTTTTGATAAGTTGTCTTTGAGTAAGACAAAGATAACAAAATTTTTTGCCACCCATAAAAATAGTTGTCTTTGATATCTAAAATAACATTTATAAAATATTGCAATATAAAAATTTTAGGATATCATTTTTAAATAAAAATAGAATATTTTATAAGGGTTGTCAAAAAAATTTAATAACATTTATAAAAAAGTTGCCACTAATTATTTTTTCCAATCAAATAACTAAAAAAAAAAAATGAACAAATGCATCATGTATGTGCTTCAACTCACTACCCTAACACTTTGTTTGGATGTTGGAAAGAAATAGAAGGAAAGAAAATAAGAGGAAAGAAAATAAGAAGAGAGAAAATGGAAGAAAAAGTTGAGTTATTTGTGTATTGTTTGGATTAATAGAAAATAGATGGAAAGAAAATAGAGAGAAAATTTTCTTTTGTTTGGATGGAAAAAAAGTGAGAAGAAAGAAAATCATAATAGTATAAAATTACATCAATAACCTTATCATAAAATAAAGTATAAATATTTTTATTTATTCATGTTTTATTATATTTTTTAAATATTATAAAATATTATAATTTTATATATTTGATTTAAATTATTTATCTAATACATATAATGTTTAAATATAAATTTTTATTACAATAATATAGAGTAAAGTATCGTTTTTGTCCCCAACATTTGGGGTAAATCCTATTTGTGTCTCTAACGTTTAAATCATCCTATTTGTATTCCTAACGTTTGTAAAAGTGATTCAATGTTATCCTGCCGTCAATTATACATAATGAGCGCTTTAGTTTGAGTTTTAAAAATCTCTTCTTGAAGTTAGAATACAAATCTTTGAGATAGAATCGATGATCTACTCGAAAAAATAGCTCATCAAATGTTGAAACTAATTCCTACAACATTTACATAATTCACTTTCTAGGGACATAATTGAATCCAAAGACAAATAATGGGTATAATATTAAAATCGAACACATCCAAGTGAGACCTAATTGAGAATGAATATATCCAAGTGAGAAATTGAAAAATATAATCTGATTTGTTAGTATAATTGATAGTAGGATAACATTAAATCACTTTTACAAAGTTAGGGATACAATTAGGATTATTTAAACGTTAGGGACACAAATAGGATTTACCCCAAACGTTGGGGACAAAAACGATACTTTACTCCAATAATATATTAAAATTAAATTTATATTATTAATTATTAATAATAATATAACTAAGGATAGTATTGCCAATGAGTTATAACTCAAATGGCATAGTCTCCCCGTACTCAATTAAGAGGTTGCGGGTTCGAGTCTCCTATCTTTGGTTAAAAAAAAAAACTAAGGATAGTATTAGAAATACAAAAATATAACATTTTCTTTCTTGTTTTCTTGCTTGTGATTGAAAGAAAATTTTTTTAGTGGGACCCACACAAAAATTTTCTTTCCTTCCTATTTTTTTTGATAACCAAACAAAGAAAAATATCATTTTCCATTCATTTCCTTTCCATCTATTTTCTTTCCACTCATTTTCTATCAAACCAAACATAGGGTAAGCCCTAACACTTTAGTAACCCATCACTAACGGCGACACACCCTTCGCTGCCAATCAAGGTCCTAACAGCGACAACAGCTCTCAATCACACAGCTCTCCTCCACGTACAGCGATTGTGCAATGCTCTCCTCCACGGGCATTGGCGTGGTGCTCTCCTCCACGGGCGTCGGAGCGGTGCTCTTCTCCACGGGCGACAGCGCGGATATCTTCTCCACGCACGCTGCTCTACGGCGACATCGCGGTGCACTGCTCGTTCTATGCCGAACCTCCACCTTCGAGAAACCCCTCTCCCTTCTCTTCTCCTTCTCCTTCTTCCTTTTCTTTCCCTGTCTCGCCTCCTCCTCTTTGCGAGCTATGACAACACTACACACAGCTGCAACCTGATGCATATGTATCTTAGCTAGTTAGTTTAGTTAGTTTATGACTATTTTTCATGAATCTTGGTTAATAGTTAAGTAATTTTTTCGTTAAGTATTAATTATGTTTGCATACAAAGAATCATTAAGCATTAGTTAAATTTATGTTCATTAATGAATATATAAGCTAAGATTGAGGCAATGTGACACACTAAGTGATTTTATGACTATAGGAACTCTCATTGTGCACTTATGTACACTAGCTTATTTTGTAATTATTCATGAGGCTATAAATCAAACTTTGATGCACTTTTGTTTAATGATTGTTAGGAGAATGATGATGAAGAATGGTGTGGAAATTCATGAGATTGATGAAACACACTAGAGCACCAGAGCCATAACCAAGGCAGGGCGTTAATAACGCTACAAAATAAAAGCGTTGTCTAAGGCGGCATGGAATTAGTGAACCATACACGCACACACGAGGCTAGTGTCAACAAGGAGCAAAAAAATCATGCAAGCTTGCATGAGGGCTGTGAGAACCTGCATTTTCACGTAAAACCATTTTAATAAAGTAATTTTAGTGCCCAGAATAGATTCAAAATTTATAAGTTTTAATTTGAAAATAAAAAAGTGAAATTTGATTTTAGTGAATTTTTCTAAGTTGGAAAATGTATTTTCTTTTGAAAAGTTTCTGTGAAAATGTGTATGGGCTCTTAAGCTGGCAGTACCGACTCTAGTCTATTAATGCCAAGGCATCTTAGGCTAGTTTCACTAGCATTTTTCTGTTAGTTTTAGTGGTTTCTTAAAAAGGGCAAACAAAAGCATGCGTGTTCTGGTTTAAACTGTAAATGTTGAATCTTTCTGGAATGTGAAGTTTTTAGTATATGTGTCTGTTGTTTGCTTTGAATAAAGTGAATGCCTAGATGTTTAGATATAACTTCACCTTCTTAAACGAGTGCTTGCCATGCTTGTTCTGTTTCCAAAAATAAAAGAAAAGTTTGAACAAAAGTAACTTGGCTAAATTAGTGACAAACAATCCGAATTGCTCACTCAACCAATCCTTGTGGGATTCGACCTCACTCTATTGTGAGTTTTTACTTGACGATAACCAGTGCACTTGCCGGAAGGAATTTTGCCGATCGTGCAATTTCCTAAATCGTAGCATAACTAGTTTATGTGCATCATCTATCCAGTACCGCGTAGTTTGGAAAATAATATTTTGAAAAGTGATTTATTGTTTTGAAAGGATAAAGATAATTTAGAATTGAAAACCGGACACTAATCTTAAAGGTTTTGGCCCAAAGTGGGCCAAACGGACCAAAAATGCTAATGGATTGGACCGGGCCCAAACCGGGCCGAAGGTCCAACATATATAAGCTCCTTTAATGAGCTTTTCAGCTCATTTGCTCCCCAAAAAGAGAAAGGGGCGCTGGTAAGAGGGAAGGGAGGAAGAAGAGAGAGTGCACTATTCACCTCCATCTTCTGGGAGCATAACTTTTGATCCGAAGCTCCGATTGACGAGCCGTTTACGGCCACGCGAAGCTCTTGACGAGCTCTATGTTTTTATCTAAGCAAACCTGGTAAGAAATTGTGTCTCACTTCCCGGTTTCGTGCCCTAGGTTCTGCACACTTTTATGTTTGGTTTTTGAGTAGATTTTGTGGTTTTGCTTGTTTAGGTGATCTCTAGTAGCAAGTAATTGTTGGATTTTACCCCTACTCACATTGGGTAAGGTAAGGTTTCACTAAACCCTTGTGTTTAGTTGCTTTTTGTATCTTAAGTTTTGATATTGGTATATATATGTGTTGTTAGTTTGAGCTTTGGTGTTTGTTTGAGTTGGTTGAGGCCTTGGATCAAGCTTGGTGGCTTTGTTTTAGTGTTTGGTGCATTTGGGAATCGGTCAAAGTATGGTTTTGGTTTACTTTATGTAATATGTAATGTTTCTGGACACTTAGGCTAGTTGACCCTTAAGATAGGATTGAATGCTTTGGGTGTATGCTTAATTGTATGTGATTTTGATGTTTGGGGATAACTTGTATGATGGAGATGGTGATATGGAGTTTTGATATGAGGAGTATATGAGTTTCATGGTGATTGTTGGTATTTAATGATGATGAAACTTGATGATAAATGTGTGATTTAATTGTAATTGATGAGGGATTGATGATTATTGAAATTGATGAGGAATTGTAGTGATTGTTGATATTATTGATGCTTGATATTGATCATGAATATTATGATGGTTTTGGGTGTTGGTGATGATTTTGATTATTGGTTATTGTGGTTCATGATGGAAGTAAGTGAGTGAAGTGGTTGAAAATTGAATGGATTGGATGATAATAATGGAATAAAGGAATTGGTGCCTGTATTGATTAATGTTGAGAATTTGAATGGTGGTATTAAGAAAAAGGGATGTGATGTTAGGTTGAATTTTAGAGTTGGATGAGGTGAGTATTAAATTGTTTAGATGATTGAGTGGTTGAAGTAGTGTTTGGTATGAATTTTGGGTTGTTTTTGGTATGGTTGAAATGTGATTGATTGGTATTGGATTAAGGTTTCGTTAAAATTGAGGTTATGTGGTTTTTGGGTAAAAATGGATTTTTGGTAAACTTTGTCTGATCATAACTTTTGCCTCAGTTTTCAAAATTTGTTGAATTTGGTTTATATTTGAAGATTATTGAAAAACCTTTGATTTGATATAAAGTTTGCAACATTTGGAATTTTGTAGAGGAAGTTAAGATCATTCAAAGTTGGTGTTGAAAATCTGAAATTCTGCAAAGTTGTAGAATTTCAGGATTACTGATATGTGCGCACGCACAGCCTTTTGCGCACACACAACCTTGCGAAAATGTTATTCTGTGCGGACGCATAGATCTGTGCATACGCACAGGCAGGGGAAAGGGCTCTGGTAGCAGCGCTAGCATACGTTGTGCGCGTGCACATCAATGAAGAATTACGATCTGTGCGGACGCACAGCCCTGTGTGCATGCACAAGTCGGGAAGGGACGTCTGTTAGGGGCGCTCGCACAGCTTGTGCGAGTGAATAGACTTTATAAATTTTAGTACTTGTGCATACGCACAATTTCAAAATCTTCCTCACACCCCTTTGCAAACGCACACGCGTTGTTTCATAATTTTAAACTTTATTTTCAACTATTTCACCTTCCCGACAAGGTTGTAAGCTTCTATAACACCATTTTAAGACTCTTTGACTTATTTTTCGTGTACTAGAACATGGAATAGGTCCTAGGGTGTTTCATTTGGGTTTTTCTCTGAAAAGCTAGCAAACGGAGGTTTAGGTTTTTGGTGTATTGTAAAAGAGTTAATTGAGAGGGAAGGAAGAGTGGTGCATATGGTGATTGTTGACAATGAATTGGGAAATTGATAAACTAATGATCCCGGAATGGAAGTAATGAATTGATGATGGTTATGATGAGTTGAAGACTCAAAGGGAAATAATGATCTTGTTAAGTAATGAGAGTGTGCCAGGCACTATATCCTTGGGTTAAGTATGATAAATGTGCAGGGTATTATGTCCTTGGGATTGAACTATGATTGAAAATATTTTCTGTTGCAAGAGTGGGCCAGGCACTATATCCTTGGGTTACGCATGCGAGTGTCCCCGACACTATATCCGTGGGTGAATAGAGTGTGCCCGGCACAATATCCGTGGGTCAATGAGTGTGCCCGACACTATATTCGTGGGTGCGGCAGAAAAGCGACATCCGAAAGGATGTGTCGGGTTGGCATTTATGGACCGACAAGTGATATCACGAGCCAATAGGATAGGCATTCATCATATGCGTCTTTTATGTGCTTGTTTGCTTTGATTATGTGAGTTTGCCTAATTGTATAACATGCCTATTTACTTACTTGAACTACTTGCTTTATATGCTTCTACTTGTGTTTTATTTGTTTGCATTAATTGTGATTGTCTGGTGCTGAGGAGGTTAGGTAGGCGGTGTCGATGGGATCGCACGGAGGTAAGGTTGGCGAAGGCTGTGGGATACAGCAGTGTGCTTAGTGTTAGTTAGAATCCCCCTATGTTTAGATAACCCTGGTTTATGACTTAAGTTCTTTTATTTATTTTGTTCTAAGCTTGAATATCAGTATGTGATGTGAAGTTCTAGGATTGCCTTTGGCGTCCCAGAGCCTTACATCTTACATCATTGGGCACTGTTACCATACTGAGAAACTCCGGTTCTCATTCCATATTTTGTTGTTATTTTTCAGATGCAGGTCATAATCTACTTCAATGAGATTGCGGATATGGTGACAGAGCAGAGTATGGTTCCTCCTTGGTCGTAACTTATTTTACTTTATTATAGTTACTCTCACATCTTTTTATATTTTATCTTTATGGCCTTATAGGCTATGTTGAGAGATAGGTTGTATAAGCTGTTTTAATTCTAAAACTCTGTATCTTTCTATTTTTAACTAGTCGGCTTAAACTCTACAAGCTGCGGCTAGTTTTCTATGATTATTATATTCTTATATTTATATATATTTTATTCTCTTATACTTCTACCTGATGTCTTATGCGTTAGCTTCGTGTGAACGTCTCGCACTTTTGTAAATCTGTCTTTGAGCTTATTCCTTCATTGGGCTCCTAGAATATATTATTTCTTTCTAAATATAAACATGTATAAGCCTTAGGACTGTCGTGAGGAAACGGAGATATCAGAGGAGGTGCTCCGATGACCTTGGCAACCTTTCTCAAGGTTTATCCTCCGAGTTTTCGAGGTTCAACTAATCCCACGGAAGCGGATAACTGGTTCCAAGCTATGGAACGCGCACTGCAAGCGCAGCATGTCCCGCATAACCAATACGTAGAGTTTGCTGCTTACCAACTTCGGGAAGAGGCCCAGCATTGGTGGCAGGCAGAATGCCGCTTGCTACAGCTCCAGAATGAAGATGTTCCTTGGGATGTATTTCAAATGGCCTTCTACAAGAAGTACTTTCCTGAGTCTGCAAGGGAAGCGAAGGAGATGGAACTGATGCAGCTGAAGCAAGGTTCTTTGTCTGTGGCAGATTATACAAGCAAATTGAGGAACTTTGTAGGTTTTCTAAGGCGTGTCAGAGTGCCCCGAAAATCTATGAAAGTTGGAAGTGTATCACGTAACAAAGGGGTTTGAAGTACGACATCATGACTGCTGTGGCTCCTATGGAGATTCGTATTTTCTCTGATTTGGTGAACAAGGCAAGAGTGGTTGAAGAATATGCGAAAATGGTAGCCTCGTCAAAGAAAACTTCTGGAGGAAATACTAGTAGGGAGCGTGATGATCACCTTGGACCAAGGGGACAGAACTTTAAAAGAAATGAACACACTCCTCAACATCTGCGAGGTCAAGGGGATTTCAGAAAGAACAACAACGCTTAGTTTTACATGGCAAAGGGAGATGGTCGATGCTACACTTGCGAATTACCAGGGCACCTTGCTAAGGACTGCTGTAGAGGAAGGAACTGAGGTGTGGGTAAGAGTCAGCAACTAGGCTGTGTGTTTGCTTTGGAGGCACGTGAGGCGACGGGGTCGGATCCTCCGACGAAAGGTAAGCGTATGCTTTGAGTCTTATATTGCCTGGACTTGAGGTTAGTTTGGTTCTATCTTTTGTAAAGTTGTCGTTAGAATTTCAAGAGCTTAGAGTTTTGTTGGAAGTAAACCATGGGGAAAGGAGGATTCTAGCGGCGGTAGCCGAGGATTTCGGACTTGTCATGACGGGTTCAGCACTAGTGGCAACGGAAATACCGACTAACGTCCTTGCGGTTTTTAACTATGATTTTTGCCATTTTAAGATTTATAGTGATTTTCAAATCTGGTTCGGAGCTTTCGTTTAACTGATTTGGTTTTGAAACTAGGATTTGAACTTTTGATCAAATGATACGATTTAAAAAGGAAGGTGGGTTGTGTGATTTTAATAACTTGTGATTTTGGTTTGCAAATTTATCTTATCAAAAAAGGATTCAAGTTGAAAGGTTTTGATTTAAGAACAAATGAATTTTTGAGCCTTTTGAAAAAGCTTTCATAATGAACAGGTTTTGATTGAACTTGTTTTCATAGCTTTGCGAAACGTTACAAAAGCAGTCTTTGGTTTTGAAACTACGTCGGAAATTCTTGGTTTGGAAGATATTGTTTAAAAAGAAAAGTGAGTTCTCTGATTATGTTCATTTGTGAATTTGGTTTCCAAATTATCTTATCGAAAGGAATTTAAACTGAAATGTTTTTATTTAAGAAAACTGTGATTTCAAGTGTTTGACTTACTAGTAAATGATTTTTGACTCCTTTGAAAGAGCTTTAACAATGAACTCATTTAGAATGAACTTTTCTTGAAGGTTTTGGAAACATATTACCAAAAATTGGTATTTGTTTTACGGAAACTTTTGGATTCTTGATGACGATAATCAGAGTGACGCAGTGGAAGGTGAGAGGGAACATCGACACGGCAGGACACTTTGATGGGGATATATCGTGTAACTCGGATTTTCGAGGGCGAAAATCTTTTTAAGGAGCGGAGGATGTAAGAACCTGAATTTTCATGTAAAACCGTTATAATAAAGTAATTTTAGAGCCCAGAATAGATTCAAAATTTAGAAGTTTTAATTTGAAAATAAAAATGTGAAATTTGATTTCAGTGAATTTTTCTGAGTTGGAAAATGTATTTTCTTTCGAAAAGTTTCTGTGAAAATACGTACTGGCGCTTAAGCTGGCTGTACCGACTCTAGTCTATCCAGTACCGCGTAGTTTGGAAAATAATATTTTGAAAAGTGATTTATTATTTTGAAAGGATAAAATTAATTTAGAATCGAAAACCGGACATTAATCTTAAAGGTTTTGGCCCAAAATCGGCCAAACGGACTAAAAATGCTAACGGGTTGGACCGGGCCCAAACCAGGCCAAGGTCCAACATATATAAGCTCCTTTAATGAGCTTTTCAGCTCATTTGCTCCCCAAAAAGAGAAAGGGGCGCTGGTAAGAGGGAAGGGAGGAAGAAGAGAGAGTGCACTATTCACTTCCATTTATGGGAGCCATAACTTTTGATCCGGAGCTCCGATTGACGAGCCGTTTGTGGTCACGTGAAGCTCTTGACAAGCTCTACATTTCTATCTAAGCAAACTTGGTAAGAAATCGCATCTCACTTCCCAATTCCGTGCCTTAGGTTCTGCGCATTTTTATGTTTGGTTTTTGAGTAGATTTTGTAGTTTTTCTTGTTTAGGTGATCTCTAGTAGCGGAAAACTATTGGATTTTACCTGATGAGCCAAATTTACATCCCATATAAAGATAGTGAATCCATTCTTTGGCAAGCGCACCAAATATCGTCAAGTAATAACCCACTAGGAGTGGGGTCGAATCCCACAGAGATTAATAGATTAAAGCAAACAATAGTTAATTGATTATCCTAGTTAGACGGTTCATATTGGATTGATAAGCAAACAAGAAAATGTAAATAATATAAAAGTAAAGGAAAGCAATAAAGTGCAAGAAAGTAAATGGCAAAGAAAGTAAAGTGCTGGAAATATAAAGTGCAGAAAAGTAAATAACTATAAAGTAAATAAAAAGAAAGAAAGATAAAATAAACATTGGGATCAAGAGATATTGCATTCTCTGGATTAATTGATTTCATCTCATCTTCAATCATGCAACTCATTGACCTCTTGGCAATCATGATTGATTGAGCCCCAATCCCTTGGTGACTCAATCTTTCAAATCTTGATCAATAGCCAATTTCTTGGTCTAATTGCTCATGAGAAGAGATGAAGAATGGTCCCTGATTATACCACACACTTTTCTAGGTCCAAGTAGAGGGAAGATTATATGTCACCATATCCAAACACCAAAACCCAGATTCTATTCAAGTGTAAGAAAGAATTTCAAGCATGGTTTTATATTTCCTCTTCCAAGGTTCCGATAAAACCCAAATACATTCAATCTCTTTTCCAAGATGATTGAAATCCTTTCTAGTAAATCAAAGAGAGATGAATAGAAGAAGAAGAATAAAAACAATCAATCCATTTAAAAATAATAGAGCTCTCTTTCCCAATGGAAAGAGTTAGTAATTCATAACTAAATTATTTACAAATTAAGAAAGAAAAGGGAAGAAACTGATGGTGAATAGAGAGAGTCCGAAGACTTCCCCCAATCGAGCCATGACTCATTCTATGAAACTAAGGCCTTTATATAGGCTTTCCTAATTACAAACTTAAATGAAATTAAAAGCAAATTACAATGAAATGAAAATAAACAATTCTAGATGCTTCTAGTGGTCTTGATTGGTTGACAATTGTAGCTTGAATGAGAGTTGGAATGGGATTGATTGAAGGTTGGGGGCTTCAGGAAGAAGTTGGCGTGTGGTTTCAAGTGCCACTCCCACTTGATTTTGCCCTTTGGAGTATGACCCACTTTGCAACACTGAATTGATGGAGTTGTGTTGGGCCTCAATGTCCACTATGAAGCATTATATATTGTTAGAAAGCCCTGGATGTTATCTTTCCAACGCTATTGGATTTAACTCATTTGGACCTCTGTAGCTCAAGTTATGACCATTTGAAGGTGAATAGGTCAGTATATCAGGTAGCCCGGCGTGCCACGCCCACTCTCTGGCGTGCCACGCCCATATATTATGAAACTGGCGTGCCGCGTCCACTCCTTGGTGTGTCACGCCTTCAATGATGCTCTCTAGCCATTAGAACTGGCGTGCCACGCCCAGAACCCCAAGTGGCACGCCCATTATGAAAATAAAGCTGGCGTGCCACGCCTTCGATGTCAAGTGGCACGCCCAGATTTTGTAACGCTGAAATAATGGCATTTTCACCTCAAGTTTTAACATCCACCCTAGTGTGTTATATATCTTTGGAAAGCTCTTGATGTCAGCTTTCCAACTCCACCAAGATCACATCATTTGGATTTCTACAACTCAAGTTATGTTCCTTTGAAGATGAAGAGATCAGGCTGGTAACTCTGCGGTGACGTGTTTTTCTCCCTGTGATTTTGGGATCAATATCTTCCTCAATTTTAGTGTCCATTATAAAGTGTTATATAAGGTTGGAAAGCCCTGGATGTCTACTTTCTAATGGCACTGGAATCATCTCATTTGGAGTTGTGTAACTCAAGATATTTTCATTTGAATGAGAGGAGGTCAGGCTGGTATATGCCCCGGCATGCCACGCCCACTTCTTGGCGTGCCACACCCATAGTGGGGCTCAAAATCACTCCTCTGGAACTTAAGCCAGGCGTGCCACGCCCAAAACACCAAGTGCCACGCCCAGAGCTCCAAGTGGCATTCCCATGTAAAATTCTTCAACCTTCTTTGCTTGAATGTTGGCCTGGCGTGCCACGCCCATAGCTTCAAGTGGGGCACGCCCATTGTTGAGAGTTGGTTCAAAAGCTTGGCGTGCCACGCCCAGAGCTTCAAGTGGCACGCCCAGCTTCACACGCCCAGTTTTATATGTTTTTTTCTTCCCCTTTTGTTGCTCTTTTCACCTAAAATTCAGCACAAACCCATTTGAAAGCAATGTATCATAATATATATCATTTGGTTCATGAAATTGCATTGATTCAATGAGATTATGCTTTTTTTATGATCCTTTTATATAAGAAAAAGGGTACATGATGCGCAGTCATCACAACACCAAACTTAAACTTTGCTTGTCCTCAAGCAAATAAAGAATCATGCAATAGATTTTGACAAACCAAGGTGAGAAAAGTAGCAATTTTTATGTTCATGGTTGGCTAGCTTCTTATGCATGCTACAATCACAAAAGAGATTCAAATGATTGATGCTTCTATCTAGCTCATTTTATGAAATCTTTTTCTTTATGTTCCTTCCTTGAAACAAGCCTTTCATTCTTTTCTTAGCTTAACTTTTTGGGTGCTTTGCACCATGTGTTGAAAGCTACGACTCTAAATGCTTTATTTTCAAGTATTACCACTTGATACATAAGCACCACAAGCATTTAATTAGAGGACTCTTTAAGCTCATTTGTTTCTTTGAGGGAGTTCTTTTGCACTTGAGCTTAGCCTTGACTCTAAGTGTTTTGTTTTAAAGCTTTTTGCTTGATACATAAACACCACAAGTACTTAACAAATGAATTGTCATTGGTACTCAGAGCCTTCAGCTTTCTCATTCTTTCCTTTTTCTTTTTCTTGCCTTACTTGCATTTTGCTTCTTTAAGGTTTTCATGATTTCAAAAATTTCATAAAATGTCCTAGATGAAAACTTCAATCAAACAAATTCAAATGCAATTGAAGAACAATAATCATGCTAGCCTTCTAACACTTATATGCCCATGCTAAGTTCTTCTTTAATGACCTTGTTTGTTTATGATCATGAAACTAAATTGCTTTTGAGCTCACAAAGCTCAAGATGGTAGTCATAATATCACAGCAACATGTTCCAATTCAACAATCAAGCTATGCTTATTCACAACACACATGTATACAAAGGAAATAGAAGATAATCATGCAATTTAAATGTACTGGTAAACAAATAAGAGGAAAAGAAACTTTACCACCGTGTAGTTCATCTTCATTGTTGTTGTCATTTTCCTCCTATTCTTCCCCTTCCCACACCAAACTTAGAATGATTGCTTGTCTTCAATCAACAAATAAAACAGTGGTGATGGGGTTTATGATAGTTCATGAATATCTTAAACAATAGAGTGTTAGTAGTCCATTTGTTTAGGCAAGAAAAATTAAGAATCACAATAAAGGCACAAGAAAGAAACAGAGGCAATATAGTTGCATTAATAAGCGGTGTGCATGGTACATAGCATGAAAGATAAGTGGCAACACCAAACTTAGTGTGACACTTTCATTTTAGCATGATGCAAGTACCCAGTGAAGATTGAAAATCAAATTTGTTGCATGGCAACACCAACCAAACTTAGAATGCAATCATATGCCAAATTATTGAAAATAAACAAAACAAAGAAAGGAAATATTACCTACAGTCGGGTTGCCTCCCAACAAACGCTCTTTTAATGTCATTAGCTTGACATATTGTTATCAACTTTTTTCCTCTTCTTCCAGTTTGTTAAGAGGAATGACCTCAAGGGGAGAGAAGAGTAAGTTGATGTCCCCTGTTTTGGCATCTTCCCAACAAGCTTTCTTTTGTTATTCGCTTGATTTGCTTTACTTGTTGGGGCAGGGGTTGGATTGTTTATAGTTGACCTTTTTTTTTTCATGAATGTTGTCCTTCTTATCTTGGTCACAATCCTTATTCCAGTGCTTTGGTTGATTGCCTTCACTTCTTTGTTTTCTGAACTTGGGTGTTGTGAGATGGTTGGAGTATCCAATTTATCAAGAACTTCTTGGAATGGTGGCTCACTTGGTACAACGATATCTTCTTCTTGCGCTACCAATTCCTTATTTTCACCCACATTAGGCACTTCTCCACTCCTTAGACTGATGGCATAATATTCTTCCCCTGGCCAAGGGAAGTCATTGGTTGGTTCATCAACAAAATGTTGTGCCAATTGTCTCATTTTCTCTTCTTGATTTCTCCTTGAAATTTCCATATCTTCAATCACCTCTTTTACATTTTGCCTTAAAAACTCACTGAGTTGGGCGATGAAGAGATATCTCTTTGAGAGTTCTTCCATTGTAAATTCTAGAAGATTTTGTGGAGGTGCATAGGTTGGAAATTTATGGGATGATAGTCCTTGAAGAATGGGGTATGCAGCATTAAAATTCCTTCCAAAGCCAAAATTTCTATAGTTATCATAACAATATGAACTATTTTGTTGCTCTGGGAGGTATTTTATTTTATTTGATTGCTCATACTCTATCATTCCTTTGTGATATTCCCAGCCACCATTAGGATAATGACTAGAATCATTTTGTGGTGGTGGACAATATCCCATATGACATGATTGATCAAAATATAAGGTAAACTCTATTCTTACTTGCAAAATGCTCTGTCTCAAACAATAATCGCCAAAAGAAATTGGAATCTCCATTATCACAAATGAGGGATTCTTAGTGAGGCAATAACACAAACACCCTAGTAGCAAGAGAAAATAAAAAGAAATTAAATGACAAAAACAAAGAATAAAGGAAAAAAATGTCTAATCTAGGTAATCAACCAACCAATAGTTTGTTAATCACAATTAATCCCCGGCAACGGCGCCATAAAACTTGATGAGCCGAATTCACACCCCATATAAAGATGGTGAATCTGTTCTTTGGCAAGTGCAACAAATATCGTCAAGTAATAACCCACTAGGAGTGGGGTCAAATCTCACAAAGATTAATGGATTAAAGCAAACAATAGATAATTGATTATCCTAGTTAGACGGTTCAAATTAGATTAATAATCAAACAAGAAAATGTAAATGACATAAAAGTAAAGGAACGCAATAAAGTGCAAGAAAGTAAAGTACAAGAAAGTAAAGTGCTGGAAACGTAAAGTGCAGAAAAGTAAATAACTATAAAGTAAATAAAAGAAAGAAAGATAAAATAAACAATGGGATCAAGAGATATTGCATTCATCGGATTAATTGATTTCATCTCATCTTCAATCATGCAACTCATTGACCTCTTGGCAATCATGATTGATTGAGCCCCAATCCCTTGGTGACTCAATCTCTCAAATCTTGATCAATAGCCAATTCCTTGGTCTAATTGCTCATGAGAAGAGATGAAGAATGGTCCCTGATTATACCACACACTTTCCTAGGTCCAAGTAGAGGGAGGATTATATATCACCATATCCAAACACCAAAACCCAGATTCTATTCAAGTGTGAGAAAGAATTTCAAGCATGGTTTTATGTTTCTGATGCCAGGGCATTTTGGCTAGTTTCACTGACCTTTTCTTTACTGTTTTTAGGGTAGTTTCATGCATTTTCTTAGAAAATAAGCTAGTTTTGGGTAGATATTCACTTACATCTTGATTCAAGCATACATTGTGCACTTTACATGATTTCATGAGGATTTTGCATGAATTTAATAACAAATTGGATGTTGTACTTCCCATGACTTGGACTAGAACTTTGATGCACTCTATTGCTTGATTTCAGGACAAAGGAAGCAAGGAAGAACCACGTTAGCAGCCACGTTAATCTAATTAACGTAACTCCTAACGTGGAATAGGAGTAACTTGCAAAGTTAATGAGAAAAGTAATTGCCAATAACGCTCTCAAAGCCATCATTGCCCACGTTAGAGTTCACGTTAACTTAGTTAACGTGAACTCTAACGTGGAGGAAAGGAAATGGAGCCAACGTTAGTGACACTTACCTTTGTCACTAATGTTGGACCAAGCTCATAAGTGGCCACGTTAAGAACCACGTTAACTTAGTTAACATGGGCTCTAACATTAAAAAGCAAGAGAGAAGCCAACGTTAGTGACATTCACCTTTGTCACTAATGTTGGCCAAGCCTCGATAAGCCACGTTAACTCCCACGTTAACTTAGTTAACGTGGAAGTTAACGTGAAGCAAGAATGTGATCGCCAACGTTAGTGACACCTAACATTGTCACTAACGTTGGAATGAACCCACACAAGCCACTGTGAGCCATGTTAACTCCCACGTTAACTTAGTTAACGTGGAAGCTAACGTGGATAAGGGAATGATGAGCCAACGTTAGTGACACTCAACTTTGTCACTAACGTTGGAGATGGCTAGCATGGCCACGTTAGAAGCCACGTTAACCTAGTTAACGTGGACTCTAACGTGAGAAATAGGGGCACATTGGAACGTTAGTGACAAAGGTAAGTGTCACTAACGTTCTTGAAGGTTGGCAAGCCTACGTTAAAAGAGCCACGTTAACTAAGTTAACGTGGACTCTAACGTAGGAAAGGGGGAGACTTCTCAATATTATTGGGAAAGGTAAGTCCCAATAACGTGTGCGAAGGACAAAGAGGTAACGTTAGTAGCAACATTTGTGCCACTAACGTTGGAGTTAACGTGGCTCTTACTTTGGTGAGGAACGTTAAACAACTAAACCTCTTTCATTGGGTTAGGGAGCTCTGTTGTAATTTGATGGATCAATACTAGTTTTCATTATTCTTCTTCTACCTTTTCTCTTGATTTTACTTGAAAGCTTTCGATCTTCATCCAATTGGGTAGTTATCTTGGGAAAGAAGCTATTCAAACTTGGATCTCTTCTGAACCTTGAAAGAAGAATGAAGAGATCATGCTAGAAATGCTTTCTCATGCTGGACCAAATTGGGTTTGGATGGATATGTGACTATAATCCTCTCAACACTTGATTTGGAAAATGCATGTGGTATAATCAGTGACCATACTTCATCTCTTCTCATGAGCAATTGACCAAGGAATTGGCTATTGATCAAGATTTGAGAGATTGAATTACAAGGAATTGTAATTCGATCACTTAAGATTGCCAAGGAGATCAATGAGTGCATTGATTGAGGAAGAGATGAAAATGAAATTGATCCGGAGAATGCAACATCTCCTGAGCCCAATGAACTCCCCATTTCTGATCTTACCCATTCTCTTTAATTTCTGTCATTTACTTTTATGAGCAATTACCCATTTCCATTTAAGATTCTACAATTTACTTTCCGTCATCTACATTCTGCTCTTTATTTCTAGCATTTACTTTTCTATTATTTACTTTACCGCCATTTAATTTTCTGCAATTCTCAACTGAAATTTTGATTCGCTCAACTAGAACATTCCTCTAATTAAAGTTGCTTGATCAATCAATCCCTGTGGGATTCGACCTCACTCTATTGTGAGTTTTTAGTTGTCGACAAATTCGGTACACTTGCCGAAGGAAATTTGTTATGAGACAAGTTTTCCGTGCATCAAGTTTATGGCGCCGTTGCCGGGGATTGATTGTGCATCAACAATGATTAAATTTGTAAGATAACTAGATTGAGCATTTTTGTTTTGTTTGATTTAATTTTCTGTTTGAGTAATTTACTTTCAGTTCTGGTTAATTTCTTCCCTTCCCCCTACTTTTTCAATTTTCTTTGTTATTTACAATTCAGTTCACTAACCCACTAACTATTTGATATATTGGATCACTCACACTAATAGTAACTCTAACAGAATACTTTCTGCATTTATTTTCCTTACTTGTGCTTTGTTGGTTGTATGATAGGGAGAAGAAGCGGGGCTTCAACTTTCTTTGATTCTGAACCTGAGAGAACCTTCTTTAGATTAAGGAGTGAAGCAAGAGGAAAATGAGTGGTTGGTGCCGAGGAAAAGGAGGAATACTTTGAACCAAACATGGAAGAAAACATGGGAAACCATCATGAAGAAGAGGCTCACAACCATGGCAGAGGAGGTCGAGCAAATCATGCTGGGGAGGATAAAAGAGTTTTAGGCTCTTACATCAATCCAAACCCAGGAAACTGTGGAAGTAGCATTCAAAAGCCAGCCATCCATGCCAACAATTTTGAACTAAAACCACAGCTCATCACCCTTGTTCAGAACAACTGTTCGTTCGGAGGAAGTGTCCAAGAAGACCCCAATCAACATCTAACCACCTTCCTGAGAATATGTGACACAGTGAAGTCTAATGGTGTTCATCCTGACGCCTATAGACTGCTCTTATTTCCATTCTCACTCAAGGATAAGGTAGCCAAGTGGCTGGAGTCTTTCCCGAAGGAGAGCTTGACAACCTGGGAAGATGTGGTAAACAAATTCTTAGCAAGATTTTACCCTCCTCAATAAATCAATAGGCTGAGAGCTGAGGTCCAAACTTTCAGGCAACAAGATGGTGAGACTGTTTATGAAGCATGGGAGGGGTTTAAGGACCTGACAAGGAGGTGTCCACCTGATATGTTCAACGAATGGGTGCATCTGCACATTTTCTATGAAGGCCTGTCATATGAATCAAAGAAGGAAGTAGACCATTCATCCGGAAGATCTTTGAACAAGAAGAAGACCATTGTGGAAGCCATAGATGTCATTGAAACATTAACAGAGAATGATTACTTCTATACTTCTGAAAGAGGCAACATTAGATGAGTAATAGAGCTAAACAATGTAGATGCTCTGCTGGCCCAAAACAAGCTTATTACCCAGCAGCTGGCTGACCTCACCAAGAAGATGGAGAGGAACCAAGTAGCAGCAATCACTACTTCATCAACAACCCAAGAAGGAGTGAATGAAGAAGCAGAGAGTAGTCAGGAGCAAGCCAACTACATTGGGAATTCACCTAGGCAAAACCATGATCCATACTCTAAGACCTATAACCCTGGATGGAGGAATCACCCAAACTTTGGGTGGGGAAATCAACAAGACCAAGGCCCATATCAAAGACCTTCAAATCCCAACAACAATGCAGCCCACCAACATTTCACATCTAGACCATATCAGCACCCACATAACCAACCCTCTCAACACCTTTACCTAGGCCAAAATAACCATCCTCATCCTTCCACCTCTAATCCCAATCTACCATCATTTGATGACAGACTCTCAAGGATTGAGAATCTACTTGAAGGCATAGGCAAAGAGATTTAAGACAACAAGGTATTCAAGGAGGAAGTGCGAGCCAATTTCAAGAACCAGGGAGACACAATCAAGAGGTTGGAATCCCAAGTGGGGTATCTCTCTGAGCAGATTCCCAAACCTACAGATAGATTCCCAAGCGACACAGAGAAGAATCCGAGAGGTGAAACAAAGAAAGTAAGATGGGAAGATTGTAGGATGGTCACTATAAGTGATAAGAAGACTGAGGACAAGCCAAACAAGTCGGCAGAACAACCTGGAGATACCTCAACAGAGAAGGAGGAAAAAGATCACCAAGAACCAGAACTCTCACAACAGGAGCTGCTGAGACTTTATGCACCCTTTCCCCAATGACTCAATGGTGCTGTTGAGAAGAGAATATACTCAAGATTTCTTGACTTGTTTGCATCTCTGCATATCAACATACCATTCATCAAGACCATCCAACAAATGCCTGCATATATCAAGTATATGAAGGAACTGCTTCCCAGGAAAAGCTCACTCAAAGGAGGCCAAACTATAGTAATGAACAAGGAGTGCAGCGCCCTCATTCAACCAGAGTTGCCTACAAAAAGAAAGGACCCAGGGAGTTTTCACATCCCCTGTGCTATAGGAAAAACAATGTTTGATAAAGCACTCTATGATTTGGGAGCAAGCATCAACTTAATGCCCTTATCCCTGGTGAAGAGGCTGCAGATCAATGAGATAATGCCCACAGATGTAGTCATCAGGCTAGCAGACAAAACTCAAAAATAAGCAATAGGAGTGGTGGAAAATATGTTGGTAAAGGTTGGGAAATACTTCCTTTTCACAGACTTTGTCATCCTGGACATGGAAGAGAGTCACACCCACCCAATCATATTGGGAAGACCATTCCTAGCTACAGCTAGAGCACTCATAGATGTGGAGCGAGGGGAGCTAATATTGAGGATCCATGATGAACGACTCAGCTTTAATGTCTTTAAACTCTCACAAGAAGCAGACCAAGAGAACAAAGAACTAAGCAAAGGTCATAATGAGATACTGAAAGAGGAAGCAAGCACTGAAGCACAACCAGCCCAGCTGGAAAAGCCCTTGCTTGATGAACAAGGAAATAAGCAGTTGTCACAGCTCAAGGAAAAGCTGGAGGAACCTAAACCACCAGAGACATGTGAAGACAACAACAAAATTCCCTTAGAAGAAGAAGTCACAAAGAGCAAGGCAACATTAAAAGGAACAAAGAAGAAGGTACCAAGGAGGTGGAGGAACAAAAAGATCCCTACCGAGGACTTCTCTCCAGGGGATAAAGTGATCTCAGCTTACATCCCAGATATCCACCCTGATCTCCCCACTGTACCATCTCAGTTACCTAAGGTCTTCACTATCAACAGAGTTCTCTCCTTGGAACATGTAGAGATCATTGATACAACCAATGGATATAAGTCCAAGGCAAGAGGGGAGGACTTGAAGCATTATCAACCTCCCTAATGAAGGAGAAACGTCAAGCTAGTGACTCTAAAGAAGCGCTTCATGGGAGGCAACCCATGTTTTATATGCTTTTAATAGTAAATAAGTCAATATTCATGAATTCTAACCCAAACTCGACAAACACTTGGTGAAATCCTTATTATGCAGTGTATAGTGAAGAACAAGTTTGGTGTTCAAAGCATGCCAAGAAAGCATGGATGCAACTCAGAGCATGCTAGTCTTGGAGCTTTGAACAAAACTTTTCATCACAGTGCTCCAAACTAAGTTTGGTGTCACCCCAGGGTGCCACGAATATGCATATAAGGACGCACAGTTAGTTAGTTAGTTGGTGTTCGTGAATAAACAACCTAATCCTTTTTCTTTACTATACTAGCCGTAAAGTTTAATTTTTATGATATTGAATTTTCTTATTTTATTTTTATAGGGAAAAAGGAAAGGAGCATCGAAAGGGATTGATTGGACAATGAAATGAGGAAGGTTCGGCCACTTCATGAAGAGGGACTACACATTTGTTCTCAAAAGGGAACGCATTGGAAAATGTTGCCATGCAACATGGAAAAGAATGGGACCCTTGAAGACCGAGCAATCCCCATCATAAAGTGATAATCCTTGTTCTTTATCCAAGCACAACCCCAACCGTCCATCAAGCAACCACTCCATCAATCCACACCTTCCATTCACTTACAACCTCTCTATATAAGTGATCCTTGTTCCGTACCACACCTTTACACTCCACGGCCAATCTTCACACCTCTTCCTTTCGAAACTAAGCACCTCACACCACATTAGACACATTCTCCCTCATTCCCTTCACTGCAATCAACCCTAAACAACCAAAAGTCTCCACACCCTTACCACATTCACACATTAACTCTCATTCATGGCATCTTCGAGCTCTAAAAGAAGGCAGGAAAAGGAACCTATGGAGCAACACCCATATGATGAAAAGAGATTTAAAAGCTTGCACCATGCATTGCAATACGGGTGGATGGTGGATAAGGAGATCATCTATGAGCTGGAATTTCAAGTTAAGAAAACTGAGTACCTCGAAATCACAAAGAAGGTAGAAAAGAGAATATGGGAGCTCCTCACTGATCCGGTCATTAAGGTGAATGCAAATCTTGTAAGAGAATTTTATGCAAATACGGTCCGGTATGATAAGACGGACGAGTCGTATACGAGCTTTGTGAGAGGAAAGATTGTGGATTTCGGTCCCATGAGTGTCATGAGGGCATTAAAGCTACGGTCCATGCCGTTTGAAAAAGAGAGTTATCATTCAAGAATGGACAACAACCCCAATCATGACCAGATTGTGCAAGACATTTGTGTACCAGGAGCTGACTGGGAAAGATATGCGGATTGGAGACCAAGGTTCATCAAGAGAGCAGATCTCACTCCGGAAGCAAATGGGTGGTTCGAAATTGTAAGGAGGTCCATCCTCCCAGCAGGGAACAACTCGGAGGTGAATCTCAAGAGAGCCACAATGGTGCACTGTATACTCAAAGGAGGAGAGATCAAGGTTCATGAACTCATAGCAGAAGGCATTAGAAAAATGGCAGAGAAAAGCGACTCAAGAGGAACGTTAGGTTACCTCAGCACTATTTATGGACTGTGCAAGAAAGCTGGGGTGGTGTTTGAAGATGAGGACCCCGTGTGGATAAAAGAGGGCATTCCAATAACCGTTCGACGAATGCATGCTACCGCATCCCCCCTGCCTCAACAGAAGCAAAGGAAGAGGCCAGCCCCTCAAGTAGTAGAAGGACAAGTCTTAGAAGGGCAAGCACCAGTCACCTTGGATATGCACCAACTGCAGGAAGCTATTGATGGCCTATCTCGACAATATTTAGAAAGCCAAGGAGCACAGAAAGAGCTTCAACTACAGATGATGGGGCAGCAAGAGGAATCACTCTCAAGATGGATGACTCAACAAGGGGAGTGGGAAAAGCAAATGATGGAGCAACAACTGAGTCAAGGACAACAATGGAGTGAAACATTCCACAGGATGGAACAAAGGCAAAATGAATAACAACAATCCATCCAGAGGCTAATCAACATCCAAGCACATCAAGGTGAACACATACATGAGATGCATCGAAGACAAATAGAACAGGCAGAACTACTGGACGAGCAAAGGGCATTCGCAGAAGGAGTTTACCTGAGCAAGATGGAGCATCATATAAACACTCAAGCCAGGCTCAGTTACTTAGTGGGACAGCTGCCTATATTGCATCCAGGAATTACAAGGTACGAAGAAATGAGGGATGAATTAGCACGAGAAGAAAGACAAAAGGTGGAAGAGAGTCATGAATCAATAAGGAAGGCACTTGAGGATTGGAAGCAAGCAAGATTGGCACGGATGCGAGGAAATGCAAGAGGACACAAAGAGGACAAACAAGGAAGAGAGAATGGGCAACCACACGAGTAAAAGGTGGTGGAGTTCCTTCTTTGGTCCATCTTTCTCTATGCTTTAAATAAGGAAGATCGTGTATGAAATAGAACTTGCTTCCATGTTAGTTTGAACTTTTTTTATTTTGTCTTTTAAGTTTTGTGTTGAAGAGGTCCATGCTTGCTAGTCTTTATGTCACTGCATCATCATTAGGCTTACTTGTATGCTTGTCCCTTTGAATCAAATGAAAAGAGAATGAGTGTTTTGCAAAAGACCAGAGTGGAGTTCATATTATGGAGTAAGTTCATGAGTTTATGGTGTGATCATAAGTTATCTAAGTTGGTTCAACCACAAGGTGGGAAGACAACTATCTGTCATGAATACTATGCTTTGAACACACCCCATGAGACTAGCTAAATAACAAGATCCTAATAAGAAAAAGGGGAAAAGAAAAATGAAAGTGGAAAAATAAAAGAAAAAAAGTAAGCAATAAGGCTAGGCACCAATGGTTTTAATCTTGAAGCATGTGTCTGTGGTGTTCCTGTGTAAGGGATTTACTTGGATGAATAAGCTCTTAGGGGTGCCTTATCACTTGGTAACTTGGGTTAACTAACTCGGGATTATCAGCTGAAAGTCCACTATCAAGAGTAACCCTCACTACAGAGCATTTAGTAACCTAAAGAGGTGCTGGACACCAAGGTCTCAAGAAAGAAAATAAACAAACCATGTGCCTGTGGTGTGTATGTATGGGGGAGAGACTTGAGGAAGTAAGTCCTTAGGGGTGCTTCAACACCTAGCACCTTGAACCAACTGGTTCGGGAGTGTTGGCTGGAAGCTTATTTTAAAGAGTTGCCCCCTTACAGAGCACTTAGCTTAAGAACACAAATAAGCCCTGAAATGACAACAAAAGGATCAATGAATAAAAGTCTCATGGGATGCAATCATAGTGAGTATTCTAGGACATGATAAAGGTCTGAAAGCCAGTAAAGGAATGAATCTAAGTTGCTATGCATGAAACCACCATAAAACCAGGGACATGACCTCCACAAGAATGACTCATTTCTCTTGGCATTCCATTCATCATTCTCTTGTTCCAGTACTTGCTTAGGGACAAGCAAGCTTTAAGTTTGGTGTTGTGATGCCAGGGCATTTTGGCCAGTTTCACTGACCTTTTCTTTACTGTTTTTAGGGTAGTTTCATGCATTTCCTTAGAAAATAAGCTAGTTTTGGGTAGATATTCACTTAAATCTTGATTCAAGAATACATTGTGCACTTTACATGATTTCATGAGAATTTTGCATGAATTTAATAACAAATTGGATGTTGTACTTCCCATGACTTGGACTAGAACTTTGATTCACTCTATTGCTTGATTTCAGGACAAAACAAGCAAGGAAGAACCACATTAGCAGCCACGTTAATCTAATTAACATAACTCCTAACGTGGAATGGGAGTAAATTGCAAAGTTAATGAGAAAAGTAATCGCCAATAACTCTCTCGAAGCCATCATTGCCCACGTTAAGAGTCACGTTAACTAAGTTAACGTGAACTCTAACGTGGAGGAAAGGAAATGGAGCCAACGTTAGTGACACTTACCTTTGTCACTAACGTTGGACCAAGCTCATAAGTGGCCACATTAAGAGCAACGTTAACTTAGTTAACGTGGGCTCTAACGTTAAGAAGCAAGAGAGAAGCCAACGTTAGTGACATTCACCTTTGTCACTAGTGTTGGCCAAGCCTCCATAAGCCACGTTAACTCCCACGTTAACTTAGTTAACGTGGAAGTTAACGTGAAGCAAGAATGTGATCGCCAACGAAACCCCTTTCATTGGGTTAGGAAGCTCTGTTGTAATTTGATGGATCAATACTAGTTTTCATTATTCTTCTTCTATCTTTTTTCTTGATTTTACTTGAAATATTTCGATCTTCATCCAATTGGGTAGTTATCTTGGGAAAGAAGCTATTCAAACTTGGATCTCTTCTGAACCTTGAAAGAAGAATGAAGAGATCATGCTAGAAATGCTTTCTCATGTTTTCTGCAATTCTCAACTCAAATTCTGATTTGCTCAACTAGAACATTCCTCTAATTAAAGTTGCTTGATCAATCAATCCCTGTGGGATTCGACCTCACTCTATTGTGAGTTTTTACTTGACGACAAATTCGGTACACTTGCCGAAGGAAATTTGTTATGAGACAAGTTTTTCGTGCATCAGTTTCCTCTTCCAAGGTTCCCATAAAATCCAAATACATTCAATCTCTTTTCCAAGATGATTGAATGCTAGAATGAAGGACGAAATCCTTTCTAGTAAATCAAATAGAGATGAATAGAAGAAGAAGAAGAATAAAAATAATCAATCCATTGAAAAACAATAGAGCTCTCTTTCCCAATGGAAAGAGTTAGTAATTCATAACTAAATTATTTACAAAGTAAGAAACAAAACAGAAGAAACTAATGGTGAATAGAGAGGGTCCGAAGACTTCCCCCAATCCATCCATCACTCATTCTATGAAACTAAGGCCTTTATATAGGCTTTCCTAATTACAAATTTAAATGAAATTAAAAGCAAATTACAATGAAATGACAATAAACTATTCTAGATGCTTCTTGTTGGTTGACAATTGTAGCTTGAATGAGAGTTGGAATGGGCTTGATTGAAGGTTGGGGGCTGCAGGAAGAAGTTGGCGTGTGGTTTCAAGTGCCACTCCCACTTGATTTTGCCCTTTTGAGTATGACACACTTTGCAACGCTGAATTGATGGAGTTTTTTGGGCCTCAAATTGAATGTCCAATATGAAGAATTATATATTGTTGGAAATTCCTGGATGTTATCTTTCTAATGCCTTTGGAATCAACTCATTTGGACCTCTATAGCTCAAGTTTTTCCCATTTGAAGGTGAATAGGTCAGTCTGTCAGGTAGCCCGGCGTGCCACACCCACTCTCTGGCGTGCCACGCTCATATATTATGAAACTGGCATGCCGTGCCCACTCTTTGGTGTTCCACACCTTCAATGATTCTCTCTGGCTATTAGAACTGGCGTGCCATGCTCAGAACCCCAAATGGCACGCCCATTATGAAAATAAAGCTGGCGTGCCACGCCTTCGATGTCAAGTGGCACGCCCAGATTTTGCAATGCTGAAATAATTGCATTTTTCACCTCCAGGTCTAACGTCCACCCTAGAGTGTTATATATCGTTGGAAAGCTCTTGATGTCAGATTTCCAACGCCACCAATATCTTATCATTTAGACCTCTACAACTCAAGTTATGTTCCCTTGAAGATGAAGAGGTTAGGCTGGAAACTCTACAGTGACGTGTTTTTCTCCCTGTGATTTCGGGGTCAATATCTTCCTCAATTCCAGTGTCCATTATAAAGTGTTATATATGGTTGGAAAGCCCCGGATGGCTAATTTCTAATGGTACTGGAATCATCGCATTTGGACTTTTGTAGCTCAAGATATTTTCATTTGAATAAGAGGAGGTCAGGCTGGCATATGCCCCGGCGTGCCACGCCCACTTCTTGGCGTGCCACGCCCATAGTGGGGCTCAAAATCACTCATCTGGAACTTAAGCCTGGCGTGCCACACCCAAAACACCAAGTGGCATGCCCTCTTTGAGATCTTGCCTTCACAAGCTTGGCGTGCCACGCCCAGAGCTCCAAGTGACATGCCCATGCAAAATTCTTCAACCTTCTTTGCTGGAATGTTGGCTTGGCGTGCCACGCCCATAGCTTCAAGTGGCACACCCATTGTTGAGAGTTGGTTCAAAAGCTTGGCGTGCCACGCCCAGAGCTTCAAGTGGCACGCCCAGCTTCTCACGCCTAGTTTTATATGTTATTTTCTTCCCCTTTTGTTGCTCTTTTCACCTAAAATTCAGCACAAACCCATTTCAAAGCAATGTACCATAATATATATCATTTGGTTCATGAAATTGCATTGATTCAATGAGATTATGCTCTTTTTATGATCCTTTTATATAAGAAAAGGGTACATGATGCGCAGTCATCATTACCCCTACTCACGTTGGTTAAGGTAAGGTTTCACTAAACTCTTGTGTCTAGTTGCTTTGTGTATCTTAGATTTTGATGTTGGTATATATATGTATTGTTAGTTTGAGCTTTGGTGTTTGTTGGAGTTGGTTGAGGCCTTGGATCAAGCTTGGTGGCTTCGTTTTGGTGTTTGGTGCGTTTAAGAATCGGCCAAGGTATGGTTTCGGTTTCCTTTATGTAACATGTAATGTTTCTAGACACTTAGGCTAGTTTACACTTAAGATAGGATTGAATGCTTTAGGTGTATGTGAAAGAATTGAAGATTGATGGTTTAGAAGTTATAATAAATACTCGTTGTAAGTATAGTTACTAAACCAAGCAATCAACCTTTCTTACAAAAGTTCTGGTTGTCACAAGTAACAAACCCCTTTTTAAAATTGATAACCGAGTATTTAAACCTCGGGTCGTCTTCTCAAGGAATTGTAGGGAGGTATGTTCTTATTATTGGTTATGAGTTTTGTAAATTGGGGGTTTTGAAAGTAAGGAAGCAGTATGTTGAATGATAATAAGAATAAAATAAATAACTATAAAATAGACTCTTGGCAAGGTATGAAACTGGAAGTCCTATCCTGGTTATCCTTATCAATTGTAATGAGAATTAGATTTTTCTCCCACTTTGTTAACCTCTAACTATGAAGGTAAGTTAAGTGGATGAATTAATTCTGATTCCTCAAGTCCTAGTCTTTCCTTGGGAAAAGTTAGAGTTATTGGAACCCGAATTAATTCTGGAAGAATTCCAATTTTCAATCAACCATGAGTTTGATAACTCAAGCGTCTCCAATGACTCAACCAAAGCCAAAAAGGGAAAAATCTAAATTATTTATATAAATAAAAGAAAGCAATCATAATTCTGAAATACCTCAAATTATATTAAATAAAGAAATTAATTCTAACATGGAGTTTATAAGCCAATTAGGCAACATAACTAATACAAGCATTAAAGCATCTGAAAGTAAAAGAGAAATATAAAATACAAGGAATATTGAACCTGTGACTGAAGATGAGTTGAACTAAACTAATAGAAATTCTAAAATCCTAAATTCTAAGAGAGAGGAGAGAACCTCTCTCTCTAAAAACTACATCTAAAACTAAAAATTATGAATTATGAAAGCATGATTATGAATGGATGCATTCCCCCACTTTATAGCCTCTAATCTGTGTGTTCTGGGCTGAAACTGGGTTAAAAACAGCCCAGAAATCACTCCCAGCGGTTTTTGTTACGTTCAGGTCGCGGGAAAGTGACGCGGAGGCGTCGTCCACGTGTTCGCGTGGATTGCAATTCGTAGATACGACGCAGGTACGTCATTCACACGTTCGCGTCACCTAACGTGGGGGCAACTATGGAAAATTATATATCAAATCGAAGCCCCGGACATTAGCTTTTCAACGCAACTAGAACCGCATTATTTGGATCTCTGTATCTCAAGTTATGACTGTTTGAGTGCAGAGAGGTCAGGCTGGACAGCTTTAGCAGTTCCTTTAGTTTCTTGTATTCCTTACACTTTTGCATGGTTCCTTTCCATCCTCTAAGCCATTCCTGTCCTGTAATCTCTGAAAACACTTAACACACATATCAAGGCATCTAATGGTGATAAGAGAGGATTAATATTAGCAATATAAAGGCCAAAGAAGCATGTTTTCAATCATAGCACAAAATCAGGAAGGAAAACATAAAGCATGCGATTAGTATGAATAAATGGGTAAATAGTTGATAAAAACCACTCAATTAAGCATAAGATAAACCATAAAATAGTGGTTTATCAACCTCCCCACACTTAAACATTATCATGTCCTCATGCTAAGCTCAAGAGAAGCTATAAAAGAAGTGAAGAGGAATGGTAGAATGTATGAAATGCAACCTATCTTATATGAATGCAACTACATGCAAAATGTTTCTACCTACTTGGTTAAAAGTAAATAAATCTTCCAAGAGCAACTATGAATTGGATTTCACTAATTCAAATCATGAAAATGAAGTACAAATAGACTTGCAAGAAGAAAATAGCTCATGAAAGCAGGGAACAAGGGACTGAGCATCGAACCCTCACTGGTAGTGTATACACTCTAATCACTCAAGTGTTTAAGGTTCGATTCTCTCAATTCTCTACTAACCTTGCTTTCTAAGGCTTGCTCTTCATCTAACAATCAACATAAATTTAATGCACAGATACACATATCAAGAGGTCTTTTAAGGGTTGTAATGGTGTTAGAGTCAAGGTAGGATTGTATTTGGCCAAGTGGACTAAAATCTGAATCCTTAATTAACTTAAACTTTCCACCTAACTTAGACAATCCATGTAATCATAATACACCATCTAACTATCCATTAACCATGTTTTCCACATATTCATACAT
>NC_029793.2:97138355-97163738 GCF_000816755.2 Arachis ipaensis
TACATATGCATTGCTTTCACCACTTACTTTGGGGCATTTTGTCCCCTTTTTGCTTAATTGCTCTTTTTTTTGTATATATATATATATATATATATATGTATTTTTTTTCTTTTCTTTTATTTCTCTCAATGCATATGATTAAATTATTGGATGCATGAATCATGTCCTAAACATTTCTTTCACATTTTCAGAAAATTCTAACATACTCAATTCTCAAACCAAATGTTTCCAAGTTCAACTTTCCCCATACTTAATTCATGAGCACTCTCACTAGTCTAAGCTAACCAAGGATATAAATTAAGGACATTATTGTTTTTCGCTTAGAGTTAATGATGTGCTAAAGTAAAGAACAAAGGGGTATAATAGGCTCAACATTGGTTTGCAAAGAATAATGAAAGGGTAAGGCCATATGGGTATATAAGCTCAGTGAAACAAAGGCCTCAATCATGTAAGTGTATGCATACATCAAACCATGGAAATATAGAATTAAGCAAGACAAAGATCACAATTTTAGAGAGAAAAACATACACCAAAAATAAAATATTGGTTGGTAAAATACAACCAATTCACATAGGCTCAAAAATCTCACAGGTTTTGTGTGTTCGAGCTCTAAACTATGTTCCAGTATAATATTTCTTCAAACAAGTATAACATTAAATTTTTATTCAAATTAGTGAAATACACTAAAAAGTTTCTTGAAAAAGAAAATATTACTTCAACCAAGTGGTAAAATTTGCACAAAATCAAATAAATATGCAATCAAACATGCAAATGCAACAACTAACAAAGAAAATAAACCATTGGTGTTGAGATAGAAGAGTAACTAACCCATGGAGATCGATATCGACCTCCCCACACTTAAAGATTGCACCGTCCTCGGTGCATGCTGAGATGTACAAGTGGACGGGGGTTGTGGTTCCTCAGCTGGGGCTCTTTTTGTTCCTTTCCTTGCCGGTGGTTTGGGAGTAGCTTTCTCTTTACCCTTCTTGGTGGCCATCCTAAAAAGGGAAAAAGAAAGTAACTTTTAAAGCTAAGGGTTAGAGCAGGGAAGAGAGCGGGAAAGGTGGTAATCAATGAACAATAAAGAAGAATGACGTTAACACATGGTCATGACTACATGTGAAAAGTTCATCAATGGAAATATAGCAAGTGCATGTAATGACAATTAAATGCAAGAAGTTTATTGGCATGCTGGCAAAGGCATGAGTAGCATAGATCAAGCATTCAATGTCCAAGTTAGATTACCAAGTCTTTCAAACTAACAACATGTTTGTAATAACAATTATATTTAAATAATATAATATAAAAAAGGTTTTGTGAAAAGCAAGCATTTAGAGTGGTAGATAGAAAGAAATAAAAAAATAGTGCACAATGCCATACAGGATTTTTCACAAACACATAGCAAGCATGGTAAATAAGCTATTGAAAGTATTAAATTGAGCATGCAAGCAACCCTTTGAAAAGTAATATATAATTTGTCAAACAATTCCTTTAATAATCCGCAGGTAAAGTAAATAAATTTCCAACACCAATGAAAATGATGCAATGAATGAAGGTATGCAAATAAATTAAATAAAATAGAATGGAAGAGAAAGAAAATAAGAAAGGAAGAATAAAGAAATAAGAAAAGATAAAAAATAAGGATTTGGAAAAGAAAAATATAAGATATTTTGGCAGAGTTGGATGAGCTGTGCGGCACGAGCGACGCGAACACGTGGGGCACACGGTCGCGCGACTTGCACTTATTCAGATTGACGCGGTCGCGTCGGTCACGCTGTCGCGTGACTCGTTTATGCTACTGGCGCGAGGGCAACCTCACACTCGCACAACTCTCTGTTCGAAATCTTATTTTGCCAAATTTCGGGTGACGCGATCGGACGCGTCATGCGATCGCGTGAGTGGCCAATATTAGGATATGACGCGGTCGTGTCGTAGGGCTTGTGCGTTTAGCACCAATCCATCACCACTCCAGCACAACTTTCGGTCAAGCACCCTTTTCACGTTGATATTCAGGTCACGCAGCCGCGTGGGTGACGCGGTCGCGTGGGAGGCCAATGTTTCCACCTGACGCGGACGCGTCAGCGACGCTGCTGCTTCGCGTGCGTACTTTTTTTTTTTTGATGCAGTATACATAGTGCAAAATGATATAGATATTATGAGTAATTCCAGGTTCAATGAAATAAAATAAAATAAAACTCAAAAACAAACAAAACAGACTAGAATTAAAACTGAAAAAGGGACGATCATACCATGGTGGGTTGTCTCCCACCTAGCACTTTTAGTTAAAGTCCTTAAGTTGGACATTTGATGAGCTCCCTTTTATGGTGGCTTGTGCTTGAACTCATCCAGGAATCTCCACCAATGTTTGTACTTCCAGTAGCCTCCGGGATCCTAAACTAGGCGCAGAAAGCCTTCAAGCAGGTTAAAGCAAGTGACAAGGCCCCAAGAGTGTTGATTGCCAGAATGAATTCCGGGGTCCCAAATCTTGCTTTTGCACCCGTCTTCTAGCTGATTATCATGATTCCATCCGGATGGTTCAGTCTTAGAATTCTCACTGAAGCGTCCAAACAACTTCCCAGACCCATTCAATTGAGCTCTACACCAACCTTTGCGTTTAAACTTAAAGCTTCCAACCATAATGAACCTTGCAGGACAATTCTTACCACTGACCATCTTCCTCTTACTCTTAATGCCACAAAGAGCTCTAAGTTGACCATCCGTCTCCAGTAGACCATATTCAAGTGGGATTAGAAAGCTAAAGGATATGAATTTTACCCACTTGAATGTTGTAAAGGATGATGGCAACTTAGGGGGAGGGGTCTCGAATAACTTTGGCAAGGTGATTTCAAGCTCCATTCCCCTGGGCTCTTCTTTAACAACTTCCACCTCTTTGCAAGCTTCTTCAATTTCAACCTCTTCCTCTTAGTAGCTGTCTTCCAATTCAATCTCTTCTTCATTGTTCACCAAGAGTGTGGGAGGTTGTGCTTTTTCTTCTTCCATCTCCATGTCAAGTTCAATGGGAGAGGATTCAATTGCGGATAAGAATTCATCAATGATTGAATCCATCTCTTGATCAACCTCTTCAAAGTACCATGATATGTCTTGGAGGTTGTACACCCTCTTCAACATCAATTTTAAACGTCTTTGAAGGAGGCTCTATGTCTTGACTTTCCCAAGGAGGTTCAGTATCTCCTAAGTCTTCAACCACTTCTTCTTCTTCAATAATTTCGGCTTCTTCCACTTGTTCCAGTATAAATTCATGCTCCTTGCTGTCCACCGGAGTTTTTAATGTCTCCTTCATACTACGTTCTTCATTAGATTGTCCACATGAAGCCATGGGGGTTCCTTGAGTGTCCGAACGTCGGGAAGCTAATTGTTTTATCGCTTGATTCAATTGGTGAAGGGTTACATGAAATCTTTCCACTGTTTTCTTGTGACGATCCTTTGATTCTTTTTGTGCTCGGCTATCATAAGTAGGATCATAGTGCTCTTGGATTGATGGATATGGAGATGGTGAATATTGAGGTGGTGGTTCTGGGCGTGGTTCATATGGTGGTTGGTGTGGTGGATAAGGATTAGGGTTATATGGTGGTGTTTGGTGGTAAGGGGCTTGTGAGTATGGTGGTTCAAAGTTGTGTTGAGGAGATGGTTTATTGGTATATGATAGAGCTTGCTGGTAACTACAAGGGGGTCCACCATATCTATTGTCTTGGCATGCATTGTAGGATGGTCGTTGTCTATGGTATTTTGGAAGGTGATGTTGCCGAAAGGGTTGATCAGATCCTCGTGGCTCCTTCCATCTCTGATTGTTTTGACCTCGATGCATGTCCCTGTTATAATTTCTATTCCTTGCAACAACATTGGAACCAAACTCAAAGCGAGAGGGGTGAGAACTCATAATAGTAAATAAAAATTAAAAACAAAAATAAAATCAAATTTTAAATTAAAAGGTTATTTAAATTTTGAAATTCAAAATTAAATTTTTGAAATTTGAATTTTGAAATTTTGAAATTTGAATTTTAAATTTTTTGAAATTTGAAAATTTTTAAATTGAATTTTGAAAATTTTTAAATTTGAATTTTGAAATTTGATTTTTTGAAATAAGATAAGATAATTAAATTTTTTTTAATAAATAAATAAAAACCAATAACCTCTTAATTTATGAAAAAAAGCAAAATAAAAATAAAAATAAAAACAAATAAACAAGTAAAAAGTAAATATTTACAATAACCAATAATAAGGCACACGTTTGCAATTTTCCGGCAACGGCGCCATTTTGAAAGAACTGAAGATTGATGGTTTAGAAGTTATAATAAATACTTGTTGTAAGTATAGTTACTAAACCAAGAAATCAACCTTTCTTACAAAAGTTCTAGTTGTTACAAGTAACAAACCCCTTTTTAAAATTGATAACCGAGTATTTAAACCTCGGGTCGTCTTCTCAAGGAATTGCAGGGAGGTATGTTCTTATTATTGGTTATGAGTCTTGTAAATTGGGGGGTTTTGAAAGTAAGGAAGCAGTATGTTGAATGATAATAAGAATAAAATAAATAACTATAAAATAGACTCTTGGCAAGGTATGAAAACTGGAAGTCCTATGCTGGTTATCCTTATCAATTGTAATGAGAATTGAATTTTTCTCCCATTTTGTTAACCTCTAACTATGAAGGTAAGTTAAGTGGATGAATTAATTCTGATTCCTCAAGTCCTAGTCTTTCCTTGGGAAAAGTTAGAGTTATTGGAACCCGAATTAATTCTGGAAGAATTCTAATTTTCAATCAACCATGCGTTTGATAACTCAAGCGTCTCTAATGACTCAACCAAAGCCAAAAAGGGAAAAATCTAAATTATTTATATAAATAAAAGAAAGCAATCATAATTTTGAAATACCTCAAATTATATTAAATAAAGAAATTAATTCTAACATGGAGTTTATAAGCCAATTAGGCAACATAACTAATACAAGCATTAAAGCATGTGAAAGTAAAAGAGAAATATAAAATACAAGGAATATTGAACCTGTGACTGAAGATGAGTTGAACTAAACTAATAGAAATCCTAAAATCCTAAATTCTAAGAGAGAGGAGAGAACCTCTCTCTCTAAAAACTACATCTAAAACTAAAAATTATGAATTATGAAAGCATGATTATGAATGGATGCATTCCCCCACATTATAGCCTCTAATCTGTGTGTTCTGGGCTGAAAACTGGTTCAAAAACAGCCCAGAATTCACTCTCAGTGGTTTCTGTTACGTTCAGATCGCGGGAAAGTGACGCGGAGGCGTCGTCCACGCGTTCGCGCGGATTGCAATTCGCAGATACGACGCAGGCGCGTCATTCACGCATTCGCGTCACCTGACATCGGGCAGCTATAACAAATTACATATCAAATCGAAGCACCGGACATTATCTTTCCAACGCAACTGGAACCGCATCATTTGGACTTCTGTAACTCAAGTTATGACTATTTGAGTGCAGAGAGGTAAGGCTAGACAGCTTTAGCAGTTCCTTCAGTTTCTTGTATTCCTTCCACTTTTGCATGCTTCCTTTCAATCCTCTAAGCCATTCCTATCCTGTAATCTCTGAAAACACTTAACACACATATCAAGGCATCTAATGGTGATAAGAGAGGATTAATATTAGCAATATAAAGGCCAAAGAAGCATGTTTTCAATCATAGCACAAAATCAGGAAGAAAAACATAAAGCATGCGATTAGTATGAATAAATGGGTAAAGAGTTGATAAAAACCACTCAATTAAGCATAAGATAAATTATAAAATAGTGGTTTATCAGTATGCTTAATTGTATGCGATTTTGATGTTTGGAGATAACTTGTATGATGGGATGGTGATTTGGAGTTTTGGTATGAGGAGTATATGAGTTTGATGGTGATTGTTGGTATTTAATGATGATGAAGTTTGATGATAAATGTGTGATTTAATTGTAATTGATGATGGATTGATGATTATTGAAATTGATGAGGAATTGTAGTGATTGTTGATATTATTGATGATTGATATTGATTATGGATGTTATGATGGTCTTGGATGTTGGTGATGATTTTGATTATTGGTTATTATGGTTCATGATGGAAGTAAGTGAGTGAAGTGGTTGAAAATTGAATGGATTGGATGATAATAATGGAATAAAGGAATTGGTGCTTGTATTGATTAATGTTGAGAATTTGAATGGTGGTATTAAGAAAAAAGGATGTGATGTTAGGTTGAATTTTAGAGTTGGATGAGGTAAGTATTAAATGGTTTAGATGATTAAGTGGTTGAAGTAGTGTTTGGTATGAATTTTGGGTTGTTTTTGGTTTGGTTGAAATGTGATTGATTGGTATTGGATTGAGGTTTGGTTAAAATTGAGGTTATGTGGTTTTTGGATAAAAATGGATTTTTGGTAAACTTTGTCTGATCATAACTTTTGTCTCGGTTTTCAACATGTGTTGAATTTGGTTTATATTTGAAGATTATTGAAAACCCTTTGATTTGATATAAAGTTTGCAAAATTTGAAATTTTGTAGAGGAAGTTATGATCATTCAAGGTTGGTGTTGAAAATCTGAAATTCTGCAAAGTTGAAGAATTTCAGGATTTCTGATATGTGCGCACGCATAACCCTGCGAAAATGTTATTCTGTGCGGACGCACAGATCTGTGCATATGCACAAGTAGGGGAAAGGGCTCTGGTAGCAGCGTTAGCATAGGTTGTGCGCGCGCACATCAATGAAGAATTATGAACTATGCGGAAGCACAGACCTATGCGCATGCACAAGTCGGGAAGGGACGTCTGTTATGGGAGCTCGCACAGCTTGTGTGAGTGAACAGACTTAGTACCTGTACGTACGCACACTTTCAAAATCTTCCTGGGTGTGCGCACTGATAAACCACTATTTTATGGTTTATCTTGTGCTTAATTGAGTGGATTTTATCAATCTTTCATACACTTGTTCATACAAAATGCATGTTTTACATTCTCCTTCCTGATTTTGTGCTATGATTGAAAATATGCTTCTTTGGCCTTATATTTGCTAATATTAATCTTATCTTATTACCATTTGATACATTGATATGTGCGTTAAGTGATTTTAGAGATTATAGGGCAGGAATGGCTTAGAGGATGGAAAGGAAGCATGCAAAAATGGAAGGAATACGAGAAACTGAAGGAACTGCTAAAGCTGTCCAGCCTGACCTCTTGGTACTAAATCGACCATAAATTGAGCTACAGAGGTCCAAATGACGCGGTTCTAGTTGCGTTAAAAAGATAATGTCCGGGGCTTCACAACGATATATAATTCTAACGCGTGGATGACGCCTCCGCGTGACTTTGCAGTGACCTGTACGTACCAGAAATCGCTGGGGGCGATTTCTGGGCTGTTTTTGACCCAGTTTTTGGCCCAGAAAACATAGATTAGAGGCTATAAAGTGGGGGAATCCATCTATTCGTAAATCATACTTTTCATTCACAAAATTTTTAGGTTTTAAATGTAGTTTTAGAGAGAGAGAGAGGTTCTCTCCTCTCTCTTAGGATTTAGGATTAGGATTTATCTTATTTTAGAATTGCTTCTACAATCACAGGTTCAAAGTTCCTTTAATTTATTTTCTGCTTTTATTTATTTCAATGCTTTTACTTGTTAATGTTCCTAAATTGGCTTATGAACCTTTTCATGTTAAGATTTGAATATTCTATTTAATATTATTTGAAGTATTTCAGACTTATGATTTCTTTCTTTAATTTATGTATCCAAATTATTTTCATTCGAGTAGATTTTCTTTCCTTTTGGCTTTGGTTGAGTAATTAGCAAAACCTGAGTTATCAAACTCAGCTGTTGATTGAAATTGGAATTCTTCGCTGGTTAATTTGTACTCCAATAACTCTAGTCTTTCCATAGGAGTTGAGTAGGACCTGAGGATCAAATTAATTTGTCCACTTGACTTTCCTTTATTTAGCAAGGGTTAATTAAAAGTGGGAGCAGAATCCAATTCTCTTCACACTTAATAAGGATAACTAGGATAGGACATCGAGTTCTTATACCTTGCCAAGAGATTTTATTATTATTAATTTATTTTTCCTGTCATTTATATGATTTGTTCCTTATTTTAAAAAACCCAAAAATATATCTTTTTACATAACCGATAATAAATCATACCTCCCTGCAATTCCTTGAGAAGACGACCCGAAGTTTAAATACTTCGGTTATAAATTTATTTGGGTTTTGTTACTTGTGACAACCAAACTTTTGTATGAAAGGATTCTCTGTTGTTTTAGAAACTATACTACCAACACAATTTTTTTTATAAAATTTCTTTACTAAACAGAAATCCGATCGTCAAAATGGCGCCGTTGCCGGGGAATTGCAAAGGTGTGCCTTATTAATGGTTATTGTAAATATTTGCTTTTTAATTGATTTTTTTCGAAAATTACAAAAAAGATAAAAAAAATTCAGATTTTTATTTTAAAATTTTTATTTTGCTTGTTTATTTGATTTTATTTTTGTTTTTAATTTTTATTAGTTGCTATGAGTTCTCACCCCCATCGCTTTGAGTTTGGTTCCAATGTTGTTGCAAGGAATGGAAATTATAACAGGAACATGCATCAAGGTCAAAACAATCAGAGATGGAAGGTGCCACGAGGATCTGATCAACCCTTTCAGCAACAACACCTTCCACAGTACCACAGACAAAGACCATTCCACAATGTATGCCGAGACAATAGTTATGGTGGACCTCTTCGTGACAACCAACCTCCACCAAATTATTATAGTCAAGAGCCATTCCAGGGAACGTACAAAGATGATGGATATGGTGGACCATCTTGTTGTTACCAACAAGGCCCACCATATGATTATGAACCGCCTCTTCAATACAACTCTGGACCACCATACTCACAAGCCCCCTACCACCAAACATCATCATATGATTCTAACCTTTATCCACCATATCAACCTCCCTATGAGCCATATGAGCCATACATAGATCCACCCCAATTCCTACCCAGTTACTCGCAAGGACCACCACTTCCATATACACCACATCTATATCCATCAATCCAAGAGCCTTATGATCCTACTTTTGATATTCGAGCAGAACAAAAGTCAAGGGATCGTCTCAAGGAAACAATGGATCAATTTCAAGCAACCCTGCGTCAATTGGACCAAGCGGTAAACCGAATAGCACCCGGAGCTTTCATGGCTAAAGAATCTCAAATTGAGAACAAGGAATTGAAGTGTGCTGTGCAACAAGTGGAAAAAATGGAGAGTGATGAACCACCCTCTTATCATGAACCTTTCTTCCCAAGTAATGAGCCCTCATATCCACCTCAACCTTCAATGCATGATACTATTGGTGTTCTTCTTCAAGGGCAAGAAGAGATGAAACGGGGAGTACTAGAATTCACGACTGCCTTTACCGAGGTAATAAATCGATTAGCTTCCCAATATATGAGCACTCAAAGTACTCCCATGGCTACATGTGGAGAATTAAAAGAAGAGTGTAGCATAAAAGAGACACTAGAAACTTCGGTGAACAACGAGGAACATGGCTTTGTATTGGAACAAGTGAAGGAAGCCATAACAGTTGCAGAGGAATAAGTGGTTGAAGATTTAGGAGATGCTGAACCCCATGGGAATCTAGAATTGTAGAGTACCCCTCCAATAAGATTGAAATTGATGTCAAGAAGGCCAATGCACAACCTCCATGGCATATTCCTTATGAAGACTTGGATGGGATAGATCAAGAAGTAAGTTTCCTTGGTGATGAGAATCATGCATCAAGTCCTCCTAGTGATAAATCTACATCCGCAAACGAACTCCTTGAGTATGAAGACTCTTCTCTGATTGAGTCTGCAAATGATATGGAAGTAGAAGCCCTTCGAAAAGGATGGACGGGAGTTGAGTATGCTTTGTCAAGAATGTTGGAGACTTCTCAACCTAGGTTGTCGTCTACTCCTTCAGTTCAGTGGGTAAAACTTATCTCTGTTCGTCTTCCTATCCCACTTGAGTACGGTATTCTTCAAACGGACGGCCAAGTTAAGATCCTTTGTGGCATTAAGCGTAAGAGAAGAATGTTTAGTGGTTGGAGTTACAAATCAAGGCTTATCAAAGTTGATACTTCAAGAGAAAGATGTAAGGGCTCAAGTGGTGATAATTTGGTTAGATCTAAAAGAAGAGTTTGGTACTTCGTAGAGAATTTAGAGTGCTTGCCACCTGGATGGAACCATGATGATCAACTTGAAGACGGGTGTAGAAACAAGATTTGGGATCCAGGCATATGTGAGGATCAAATTTGGGAGCTCAAAACTTGTGACAAACTCCATCAAAGCTTGAGAAATTTACTTGGTATTGATAGAGCTTATTGGAAGTCCAAGCATTGGTGGAAGTTTTAGGATGAATTCAAGCACATGCCGCCATGACAAGGAGCTCACCAAATGTCCAACTTAAGGACTTTAACTAAAAGTGCTAGGTAGGAGACAACAAACCATGGTATGATCGTTCCTTTTCAATTTTAATTTTATTTCGTTTTGTTGGTTTTTAAGTTTTATTTTATTCTATTTTATTGAACTTGGAATTATTTATAACATCCATATCAGCACTGCATTTGCATCTGCATATTGCATAAAAAAAATATGCACGCGACGCGTAAGCGTCACTGACGCGTCCGCGTCACCAGTGCATTTTGAAGAAAAGAGAATTGGACAGAGAGTCATGCGAAAGCGTGGCTGGAGGCGTGCCTTAGGCACAAACATGCCCACGCGTCCGAGTCACCCATGCAGCCGCGTCATTTGGAAAATAAGCCTCCCACACGTCCACGTCACCCACGCGAACGCGTGCCCTTAAAAATCGACGTAAAAGAGGTGTATGGCAGCAAGTTATTATGGAGTGGGGATGGAATGATGCTAGAAGCACCAGTCCTATCACGCGACCGCGTGCCCCACGCGTCCGCGTGCCCCACGTGTCTGCGCCATTTTTAAAAGAAAGGCCATTCACGCGATCGCATCAACCACGCGATCGCGTCACCCCAAATTTTTGGCAAAATGGGTTTGAAACAGAGAGTTGCGCGAATGCATGGCTGCCCTCGCGCCATTCGCTTAAATCAAGTCACACGACCGTGTGACCCACGTGTCTGCATCACTTGACAAAAGTCACACACCACGCGATCGCGTGACCCGCGCGTTTGCGTCATATGCAACGCACAACTTATCCAAATTAGCCAAGATATCTTATCTTTTCTTCCCAAAATCCTAATTTCTTTCTCCTTCTTTCTTCTTTCTTTCTTTTCTTCTCCCCTCTACTCTTCTATCCCTATAATTTAATGCATTTATTTGTTCTTTTTTTTCTTCTCAATTTCATCTTAGCTTAATTCCTTTTGGTTTCTTTTTCAATTCTTTTTCATGCATTTTTATGTTGGTGTTGGAGTTTTATTTGGATAGTACCTTATTTTATTCGAGCATGTGGCTATTCTGAGGAGAGATTTGACAATTGACATTTACTTATGGCTCTCATATACATTTGGATTACATTATTTTCATCCCTATTTTAACTTGCACACCCAGTGTTTGTGAAAAAGCTTTTATGGCATTTTGAATCTTATTTTATTTTACTCTTTCACTTGCATACCTCTTTTTCACAACACTTGTACTCCACATGTATTTGGGATTATCATTCACAATTGTCATCATTACACATGCTCTTTAATTTGGCACATTTATTACTTGATGCTTGAGCTATGCTTCTCATGCCTATTATCTGCATGTTTTTATCCTCTTACATTTAATTATTTTGAATTGCCCTTTTTGATCTTTATTGTTGTCTTCCCTACATGTTGTAGCTACTATGTAGTTGGGCTATCATCTTTCTTTTGGCATTCCTTGTCACTTAGAATTTCCTCCCTTCCAGTCTTAGTTTTTTATATTTCACACTCTTCCTTTTTCTTCTTCCTTAGGCATGGGTACTAAGAAAGGAAAAGAGAAGGCCACTGACAAGACACCGGCACGGAGAGGAACCAAGAGACCTCCAGCTAAGGTGCCTCTATCTACAAGCGTCAGTTGTAGCAACCCATCCACTTGTACATCTCAGCATGCACCGAGGACGGTGCAATCTTTAAGTGTGAGGAGGTCAATACCGACTTCCGTAGGTTAGTTATTTTCCTTTCAACACCAATGTTTTATTTTCTTTGTTTGTTCATTGTTGCATTTGCATGTTTAATTGCATATTTGTTTGATTTTTGTGCATATTTTACCATTACTTGGTTAAAGTAATATTTTCTTTTTCAAGAAACTTTTATAGCATTTCACTAATTTGAATTAAACTTTTTGAAAAACTTGTTTGAAGAAATATTATACAGGAACATGGTTTTGAGCTCAAACACACAAAACCTGTGAGATTTTGAGCCTATTTGAATTGGTTGCATCTTATCAACCAATATTTTATTTTTAGTGTGTGTTTTTCTCTCTAAAATTGTGATCTTTATCTTGCTTAATTCTATATTTCCATTGTTTAATGTATGCATGCACTTATATGATTGAGGCCTTTGTTTCACTGAGCTTACATACCCATATGGCCTTACCTTTCATTATCCCTTGCAAACCAATTTGACCCTATTTTACCCCTTTTATTCTTTACTTTATCACATCATTAACTCTAAGCGAAAAATAATAATGTCCTTAATTTGAATCCTTGGTTAGCTTAGACTAGTGAGAGTGCTTATGATTTAAGTGTGGGGAAATTGGATTTGGAAACATTTGGTTTGAGAATTAAGTATGTTAGAATTTTTTGAAAATGTGAAAGAATGTTGAGAATATGTTCATGCATTCAATACCTTAATCATATTCCTTGAGAAAAGCAAAAGAAAGAAAAATTATGAAAAAAAAGGAGAAAAATAAAAGAAAAAAAAGAAAAGAAAAAGAGCAAATAAATAAAAGGGGACAAAATGACCCAAAGTAAATGATAGCAATGCATATGAGTTGTATTCAAATTTGGATGCATGAATATATGGAAAACATGGTTAATGGATTGTTAGATGTGGTATTATGATTACATGGATTGTCTAAAGTTTGGTGGAAAGTTTAAGTTAATTAAGGATTCAGATTTTAGTCCACTTGGCCAAATACAATCCTACCTTGACCTAACCCCATACATGGATTGTCTAAAGTTTGGTGGAAAGTTTAAGTTAATTAAGGATTCAGATTTTAGTCCACTTGGCCAAATACAATCCTACAACCCCATTAACCCCATTACAACCCTTAAAAGACCTCTTGATATGTGTATCTGTGCATTAAATTTATGTTGATTGTTAGATGAAGAGCAAGTCTTAGAAAGCAAGGTTAGTAGAGAATTGAGAAAGTTGAACCTTAAACACTTGAGTGATTAGAGTGTATACACTTCCGGTGAGGGTTCGATGCTCGATTCTTTGTTCCCTGCTTTCATGAGCTATTTTCTTTTGCAAGTTTACTTGTACTTCATTTTTATGATTTGAATTAGTGAAATACAGTTCATATTTGTTCTTGAAGGATTTGTTTACTTTTAACCAAGTAGGAAAAAGCTTTATGCATTTAGTTGCATTCATAGGTTGCATTTCATACATTCTACCATTCCTCTTCACTCTCTTATAGCTTCTCTTGAGCTTAGCATGAGGATATGCTATTGTTTAAGTGTGGGGAGGTTGATAAACCACTATTTTATGGTTTATCTTGTACTTAATTGAGTGGATTTTATCAATCTTTCATACACTTGTTCATACAAAAGGCATGTTTTACATTCTCCTTCCTGATTTTATGCTATGATTGAAAATATGCTTCTTTGGCCTTATATTTGCTAATATTAATCTTCTCTTATTACCATTAAATGCCTTGATATGTACGTTAAGTGATTTCAGAGATTACAAGACAGGAATGGCTTAGAGGATGGAAAAGAAGCATGCAAAAGTGGAAGGAATACGAGAAACTGAAGGAACTGCTAAAGCTGTCCAGCCTGACCTCTTGGTACTAAATCGACCAAAACTTGAGCTACAGAGGTCCAAATGACGCGGTTCCAGTTGTGTTGGAAAGATAACATCCGGGGCTTCGCAATATTTTGGTATAGCTTCCTGGAAACCAGGCGAAGCAAACGCGTGGATCATGCGGACGCGTGACCTGGCAAAAACGCAATCCACGCTAACGCATGGACAACGCTTCCGCGTGACTTTGCAGCGACCTGTACGTACCAGAAATCACCGGGGGCAATTTCTGGGCTATTTTTGACCCAGTTTTTGGCCCAGAAAACACAGATTAGAGGCTATAAAGTGGGGGAATCCATCCATTCATAAATCATACTTTTCATTCACAGAATTTTTAGGTTTTAGATGTAGTTTTAGAGAGAGAGAGGTTCTCTCCTCTCTCTTAGGATTTAAGATTAGGATTTCTCTTATTTTAGGATTGCTTTTACAATCACAGGTTCAAAGTTCCTTTAAAATATTTTCTGCTTTTATTTATTTCAATGCTTTTACTTGTTAATGTTCCTAAATTGGCTTATGAACATTTTCATGTTAAGATTTGAATATTATATTTAATATTATTTAAGGTATTTCAGACTTATGATTGCTTTCTCTAATTTATGTATCCAAATTATTTTCATTCGAGTATATTTTCTTCCCTTTTGGCTTTGGTTGAGTAATTAGCAACACTTGAGTTATCAAACTCAGCTGTTGATTGAAATTGGAATTCTTTGCTGGTTAATTTGTACTCCAATAACTCTAGTCTTTCCATAGGAGTTGACTAGGACCTAAGGATCAAATTAATTTGTCCACTTGACTTTCCTTTGTTTCGCAAGGGTTGATTAAAAGTGGGAGCAGAATCCAATTATCTTCACACCTGATAAGGATAATTAGGATATGACGTCCAGTTCTTATACCTTGCCAAGAGATTTTATTATTATTAATTTATTTTTCCTGTCATTTAAATTACTTGTTCCTTATTTAAAAAAAAAACCAAAAACATATCTTTTTACATAACCGATAATAAATCATACCTCCCTGCAATTCCTTGAGAAGACGACCCAAGGTTTAAATACTTCGAATATAAATTTATTTGGGTTTTGTTACTTGTGACTACCAAACTTTTGTACAAAAGGATTCTCTGTTGGTTTAGAATCTATACTACTGATGAGCGGATAATTTAAATGCTTTTTGGCATTATTTTTACGTAGTTTTTAGTATGATTTAGTTATTTTTTCGTATATTTCTATTATTTTTTAAATAAAATCATATTTTTGGACTTTACTATGAGTTTGTGTGTTTTTCTGTGATTTCAGGTATTTTCTAGCTGAAATTGAGGGACTTGAGCAAAAATCAGATTCAGAGGTTGAAGAAGGACTGCAGATGCTGTTGGATTCTGACCTCCCTGCACTCAAAGTGGATTTTCTGGAGCTACGAGTGTCCAAATGGCGCGCTCTCAATTGCGTTGGAAAGTAGTCATCCAGGGCTTTCCAACAATATATAATAGTCCATACTTTGCCTGAGTTTAGATGACGCAAACTGGAGTTCAATGCCAGCTCCCTGCCCTATTCTGGAGTTAAACGCGAGAAACAGGTTGCAAAGCAGAGTTAAATGCCAGAAACAGGTTACAAACTGGCGTTCAACTCCAAAAAAGGCCTCTACACGTGAAAGTTTCAATGCTCAGCGCAAACACACACCAAGTGGGCCCGGAAGTGAATTTCTGCATCATTTACTTATTTCTGTAACCCTAGTAACTAGTTTAGTATAAATAGGACTTTTTACTATTGTGTTAGACATCTCTAGATGTTTAGTTCTTAGATCATGGAGGCTGGCCATTCGGCCATGCCTGGACCTTGTTCTTATGTATTTTCAACGGTAGAGTTTCTACACACCATAGATTAAGGTGTGGAGCTCTGCTGTTCCTCATGAATTAATACAAAGTACTACTATTTTTCTATTCAATTCAAGCCTATTTCTTCTCTAAGATATTCATTCGCACACAAGAACATGATGAATGTGATGATTATGTGACGCTCATCATCATTCTCACTTATGAATGCGTGCGTGACAAACACTTCCGTTCTACACGCAAACAAGCTTGAATGTGTATCTCTTAGCCTTCTGATCGTGAGATCAGAGTCTTCATGGTATTGGCTAGAATTATTGGCGGCCATTCTTGAGATCCGGAAAGTCTAAACCTTATCTGTGGTATTCCGATTAGGATGTGGGAAGGGATGGCTGTGATGAGCTTCAAACTCACGAGTGCTGGGCGCAGTGACAGACGCAAAAGGTTTACTGAATCCTATTCCAGCATGATCGAGAACCGACAGATGATTAGCCGTGCGGTGACAACGCATCTTGGACCATTTTCACTGAGAGGACGGGAAGTAGCCATTGACAACAGTGATGCCCTACATAAAGCTTGTCATGGAAAGGAGTATTAAGGATTGGATGAAAGCAGTAGGAAAGCGGAGATTCAGAAGGAACTAAGCATCTCTATACGCTTATCTGAAATTCTCACCAATGAATTGCATAAGTATCTCTATCCTATTTTATATTTTAATTATCAATTCACCATAACCATTTGAATCCGCCTGACTGAGATTTACAAGGTGACCATAGCTTGCTTCAAGCCGAAAATCTTCGTGGGATCGACCCTTACTCACGTAAGGTTTATTACTTTGACAACCCAGTGCACTTGATGGTTAGTTGTGTGAAGTTGTGACAAAGAACTAAGATTATGAACGTGCGTATTAAGTTTTTAGCGTCGTGACCAAGGAATGAACGATCACGATTTCTGCACACCAACTACCAACACAATTATTTTTATAAAATTTCTTTACTAAACAGAATCCGATCGTCACGCACGCACACCCTTGTGCGAACGCACAAGTCCTGTTTCATAATTTTAAACTTTATTTTCAACTATTTCACCTTCCTGACTAGGTTGTAAGCTTCTATAACACCATTTTAAGACTCTTTGACTTATTTTTCGGGTACTAGAACATGGAAAAGGTTCTAGGGTGTTTCATTTGGGTTTTTCTCTGAAAAGCTAGCAAACGGAGGTTTAGGTTTCTGGTGTATTGTAGACGAGTTAGTTGAGAGGGAAGGAAGAGTGGTGCATATGGTGATTGTTGACAATGAATTGGGAAATTGATGAACTAATGAGCCCGGAATGGAAGTAATGAATTGATGATGGTTATGATGAGTTGAAGACTCAAAGGGAAATAATGATCTTGTTGAGTAATGAGAGTGTGCCAGGCACTATATCCTTGGGTTAAGTATGATAAATGTGCAGGGTATTATGTCCTTGGGATTGAACTATGATTGATAATCTTTTCTGCTGCAAGAGTGGGCCAGGCACTATATCCTTGGGTTACGCATGCGAGTGTGCCCGGCACTATATCCATGGGTGAATAGAGTGTGCCCGGAACAATATCCGTGGGTCAATAGAGTGTGCCCGACACTGTATTCATGGGTGAGGCAGAAAAGCAACATCCGAAAGGATGTGTTGGGTTGGCATTTATGGACCAACAAGTGATATCACGAGCCAATAGGATAGGCATTCATCATATGCATCTTTTATGCGCTTTTTTGCTTTGATTACGTGAGTTTGCCTAATTGTATAACATGCCTATTTGCTTACTTGAACTACTTGCTTTATATTCTTCTACTTGTGTTTTATTTGTTTGCATTAATTGTGATTGTCTGGTGCTGAGGAGGTTAGGTAGGCGGTGGTGATGGGATCGCACGGAGGTAAGGTTGGCGAAGGCTATGGGATACAGCGGTGTGCTTAGTGTTAGTTAGAATCCCCTAAGTTTAGATAACCCTGGTTTATGGCTGGTGCATGAAATTGTGATCTCAATGGCACCAACAACTTGGTGTGCACAATCATAATCATAGTTCTTTGTCACAACTTCGCACAACTAACCAGCAAGTGCACTGGGTCGTCCAACTAATAAACCTTACGTGAGTAAGGGTTGATCCCACGGAGATTGTCGGCTTGAAGCAAGCTATGGTCACCTTGTAAATCTCAGTCCGACGGATTCAAATGGTTATAGAGTTTTAATAATTAAAAGATAAATAAAACGTAAAATAAAGATAGAGATACTTATGTAATTCATTGGTGAGAATTTCAGATAAGCGTATGGAGTTGCTTTGTTCCTTCTGAATCTCCGCTTTCCTACTGCTTTCATCCAGTCCTTCCTACTCCTTTCCATGGAAAGCTTTATGTAGGGCATCCCCGTTGTCAATGGCTACTTCCTGTCCTCTCAGGGAAAATGGTCCAAGATGCGCTATCACCGCACGGCTAATCATCTGTCGGTTCTCGATCATACTGGAATAGGATTCAGTAATCCTTTTGCGTCTGTCACTACGCCTAGCACTCGCGAGTTTGAAGCTCGTCACAGCCATCCCTTCCCGGATCCTACTCGGAATACCATAGACAAGGTTTATACTTTCCGGATCTCAAGAATGGCCGCCAATAGTTCTAGCCTATACCACGAAGACTCTGATCTCATGATCAGAAGGCTAAGAGATACACATTCAAACTTGTTTGTATGTAGAACTGAAGTGTTTGTCAGGCACGCTTTCATAAGTGAGAATGATGATGAGCGTCACATAATCATCACATTCATCATGTTCTTGTGTGCGAATGAATATCTTAGAGAACAAATAGGCTTGAATTGAATAGAAAAACAATAGTACTTTGCATTAATTCATGAGGAACAGCAGAGCTCCACACCTTAATCTATGGTGTGTAGAAACTCTACCGTTGAAAATACATAAGTGATGATGGTCCAGGCATGGCCAAATGGCCCGCCTCCATAAAGGTCTAAGATAGCATAAAAATAATCAAAGATCAGATGATCCTCTAAATACAATAGTAAAAAGTCCTATTTATACTAAACTAGTTACTAGGGTTTACAGAAATGAGTAAATGATGCAGAAATCCACTTCTGGCCGGGGCCCACTTGGTGTGTGATTGGGCTGAGCATTGAAGCTTTCACATGTAGAGGTCTTCCTTGGAGTTGAACGCCAGTTTGTAACCTGTTTCTGGCGTTTAACTCCAGAATAGGGTAGAGAGCTGGCGTTGAAAGCCAGTTTGCGTCATTTAAACTCGGGCAAAGTATGAACTATTATATATTGATGGAAAGCCCTGGATGTCTACTTTCCAAAGAAATTGAGAGCGCGCCATTTGGACTCTTGCAGCTCCAGAAAATCCACTTTGAGTGCAGGGAGATCAGAATCCAACAGCATCTGCAGTCCTTCTTCAACCTCTGAATCTGATTTTTGTTCAAGTCCCTCAATTTCATCCAGAAATTACCTGAAATCACAGAAAAACACACAAACTCATAGTAAAGTCCAGAAATGTGATTTTTATTTAAAAACTAATAAAAATATATTAAAAATTAATCAAATCATACTAAAAACTATGTAAAAACAATGCCAAAAAGCGTATAAATTATCCGCTCATCACAACACCAAACTTAAATTGTTGCTTGTCTCCAAGCAACTGAAAATCAAATAGGATAAAAAGAAGAGAATATACTATAAATTCCAAAATATCAATGAAACTTAGCTCCAATCAGATAAGCGGGACTAGTAGCTTTTTGCCTCTTGAATAGTTTTGGCATCTCACTTTATCCCTTGAAGTTCAGAATGATTGGCATCTATAGGAACTTAGAATTCAGATAGGGTTATTGATTCTCCTAGTTTAGTATGTTGATTCTTGAACACAACTACTTTATGAGTCTTGGCCGTGGCCCTAAGCACTTTATTTTCCAGTATTACCATCGGATACATAAATGCCACAGACACATAACTGGATGAACCTTTTCAGATTGTGACTCAGCTTTACTAAAGTCCCCAATTAGAGGTGTCCATGGTTCTTAAGCACACTCTTTTTTTTGCTTTGGACCTTGACTTTAACCGCTTAGTCTCAAGTTTTCACTTGACACCTTCACGCCACAAGCACATGGTTAGGGACAGCATGGTTTAGCCGCTTAGGCCAAGATTTTATTCCTTTAGGCCCTCCTATCCACTGATGCTCAAAGCCTTGGATCCTTTTTATTACCCTTGCCTTTTGGTTTTAAGGGCTATTGGCTTTTTGCTCTTGCCTTTTGGTTTAAAGAACTTTTGGTTTTTTCTGCTTGCTCTTTCTTTTTCTTTCTCTCTTTTTTTTCGCCATTTTTCTTTTCTCTTTTTTTTTTTGCAAGCTTTTCTCTATTCACTGCTTTTTCTTGCTTCAAGAATCAATTTTATGATTCTTCACATTATCAAATAACATGTCTCCTTTTTCATCATTCTTTCAAGAGCCAACATATTTAACATTCATAAACAACAATTTCAAAAGACATATGCACTGTTCAAGCATTCATTCAGAAAACAAAAAGTATTGTCACCATATCAAAATAATTAAACTAGTTTCAAGGATGAATTCGAAACCATGTACTTCTTGTTCTTTTGTAATTAAAACAGTTTTCATTTAAGAGAGGTGATGGATTCATAGGACATTCATAGCTTTAAGGGATAGACACTTAAATACTAATGATCATGTATTAAGACACAAACATAAACATAAAGCATAATAAACGAAAAACAGGAAAATAAGAACAAGGAGATTAAGGAATGGGTCCACCTTAGTGAGGGTGACGTCTTCCTCTTCTTGAAGAACCAATGGTGCTCTTGAGGTCCTCTATGTCTCTTCCTTGTCTTTGTTGCTCCTCCCTCATAATTCCTTGATCTTCTCTTCATGGAGGATGATGGAGTGCTCTTGGTGTTCCATCCTTACTTGTCCCATGTTGGAGCTTAATTCTCCTAGGGAAGTGTTGATTTGCTCCCAATAGTTTTGTGGAGGGAAGTGCATCCCCTGAGGCATCTCAGGGATTTCATAGTGAGGAATTTCCTCATGCTCTTGTTGAGGTCCATGATCTCTTGTTTGCTCAATCCTCTTCTTAGTGATGGGCTTGTCCTCTTCAATGAGGTTGTCTCCCTCTATGTCAATTCTAGCCGAATTGCAGAGGTGACAAATGAGGTGAGGAAAGGCTAACCTTGCCAAAGTGGAGGACTTGTCAGCCACCTTGTAGAGTTCTTGAGGTATAATATCATGAACTTTCACTTCCTCCCCAATCATGATACTATGGATCATGATGGCCCAGTCTATAGTAACTTCAGACCGGTTGCTAGTAGGAATGATTGAGCGTTGAATAAATTCCAACCATCCTCTAGCTACAGGCTTAAGGTCCAGTCTTCTCAATTGAACCGGCTTGCCTCTTGAGTCAACTTTCCATTGAGCTCCTACCACACATATATCCATGAGGACTTGGTCCAACCTTTGATCAAAGTTGACCCTTCTAGTGTAGGGGCGTGCGTTTTCTTCCATCATTGGCAAGTTGAACGCCAGCCTTACATTTTCCAGACTGAAATCTAAGTATTTCCCCCGAACCATGGTAAGCCAATGCTTTGGATTCGGGTTCACACTTTGATCATGGTTCCTAGTGATCCATGCGTTTGCATAGAACTCTTGAACCATTAGATCCCGACTTGTTGGATGGGGTTGGTGAGAACTTCCCAACCTCTTCTTCGGATCTCATGTCGGATCTCCGGATACTCATTCTTTTTGAGATTGAAAGGAACCTCAGGGATCACTTTCTTCTTGGCCACAACTTCATAGAAGTGGTCTTGATGGACCTTTGAGATGAATCTCTCCATCTCCCATGACTCAGAGGTGGAAGCAACTGCCTTCCCTTTCCTCTTTCTTGAGGTTTCTCTAGCCTTAGGTGCCATTAATGGTTTTGGAAAAACAAAAAAAAATGCTTTTACCACACCAAACTTAAAATATTTACTCATCCCCAAGCAAAAGAAGAAAGTAAGAAGGAGAAGAAAAAGAAAAATGGAGGAGAGGGAGAGAGGTGTGTATTCGGTCAAGGGGAAGAAGAAAAGGTTGTGTTGTGTGAAAATGAAGAAGGAAAGAGGGGTTTATATAGGAGTGGGGGAAGGTTTAGGGTTCGGCCATTAGGGTTGGGTTTGGGAGGGAAAAGAGTTTGAATTTTGGAGGTAGGTGGGGTTTTTGGGGAAGAGAGGATAGATGTGAGTGGTGAAGAGGTGATGGGGAAGAGTGATTGAGGTTATTGGTGAGGGATATTTGTGGAAAAGAGTTATGAAAAGGTGTGAAGAGGAGAGAAGAAAATGTGGGGATCCTGTGGGTTCCACAGATCCTGAGGGGATCCTGTGCGGTCCACAGATCCTGTGGGGTCAAGGACTTAACATCCCTGCTCCAATTAGGCGTGTAAAACGCCCTTAGCATGCATGTCTGGCGTTAAACGCCAGCTTGCTGCTTGTTTTTGGCGTTAAACGCCCAAATGTAGCCTGTTTCTGGCGTTTAACACCACTTCCATGCTCTGTTCTGGTGTTAAACGCCAGTCTGGTGCTTGTTTCTGGCGTTTAATGCCAACTTGATGCTTCTTTCTGGTGTTAAACGCCAGTTTGATGCTTCTTACTGGCGTTTAAATGCCAGTAAGTTCTTCCTCCAGGGTGAGCTATTTTTAAAGCGGTTTTTCATTCTGTTTTTGATTTTTAGTAGTTTTTGTGACTCCACATGATCATCAACCTAAAAAAACATAAAATAACAATAAAATAAAATAGATATAATTAAATAACATTGGGTTGCCTCCCAACAAGCGCTTCTTTAATGTCAATAGCTTGACAGTGAGCTCTCATGGAGCCTCACAGATATTCAGAGCATTGTTGGGACCTCCCAACACCAAACTTAGAGTTTGAATGTGGGGGTTCAATACCAAACTTAGAGTTTGGTTGTGGCCTCCCAACACCAAACTTAAAGTTTGATTGTGGGGGCTTTGGTTGACTCTTCAGTGAGAGAAACTTTTCATGCTTACTCTCCATGGTTACAGAAGGAGATCCTTGAGTTTTAAACACAAGGTTGTGCTCATTCAGTTGAAGGACCAATTCTCCTCTGTCCACATCAATCACAGCTCTTGCTGTGGCTAGGAAGGGTCTTCCAAGGATGATGGATTCATCCTCATCCTTCCCAGTGTCTAGGATTATGAAATCAGCAGGGATGTAAAGGCCTTCAACCTTTACTAACACATCCTTCACTTGTCCATAAGCCTGTTTTCTTGAGTTGCTGCCATCTCTAATGAGATTCTGGCAGCTTGCACCTCAAAGATCCCAAGTTTCTCCATTACAGAGAGTGGCATTAAGTTTATTCCTGACCCCAGGTCACACAGAGCCTTCTCAAAGGTCATGGTGCCTATGTTATAGGGAATTAGGAATTTACCAGGATCCTATTTCTTTTAAGGTAGAGTTTGCTGAACCAAGGCATTTAGTTCTTTGATGAGCAATGGAGGTTCATCCTCCCAAGTCTCATTACCAAATAATTTGGCATTCAGCTTCATGATTGCTGCTAAATACTAAGCAACTTGCTCTCCAGCAATGTCTTCATCTTCTTCAGAAGATGAATAGTCATCAGAGCTCATGAATGGTTGAGAAACCACTATTTAATGGTTTATCTTGTACTCAATTGAGTAGTTTTTATCAACTCTTTACCCACTTATTCATACTATTTGCATGGTTTTACATTTGCCTTCCTAATTATATGCTTTAATTGAAAACATGCTTCTTTGGCCTTAAGTTCCCTATGTTTAATCCTCTCTTATTACCATTAGATGCCTTGATGTGTGTGTTAAGTGATTTCAGAGATTACAGGGCAAGAATGGCTCAGAGGATAGAAAGAAAGCATACAAAAGTGGAAGGAATACAAGAAGTTGGAGAAACTGCTAAGCTGTCCAGCCTGACCTCTTCGCACTCAAACGGCTATAACTTTAGCTACAGAGGTCCAAACGACGCGGTTTCAATTACCTTGGAAAGCTAACGTCTGGAGCTTCGATTTGATATATAATTTCCCATAGTTTCTCCGAAGTTAGGCTACACGAACGCATGAATGATGCGCCCGCGTTGCATCTGCGAACCTCAATCCACGCCACCGCATGGACGATGCCTCCGCGTCACCTTCCCGCGACCTGAACGTAATAGAAATCGCTGGAAGCGATTTCTGAGCTGCTTTTGACCCAGTTTTCAGCCCAGAACACACAGATTAGAGGCTATAAAGTGGGGGAATGCATCCATTCATAATCAGGCTCTCATAATTCACTTCTCATGATTTAGATGTAGTTTTGAGGGAGAGGTTCTCTCCTCTCTCTTTTAGGATTTAGATTTAGGATTTTATTCGCTTTCAGGATTATCTCTTTCTATCAGGTTCAACATTCCTTTTTATTTATCTTTTCAATTTAATTTATGAATTCTTCTATGTTACAGATTACTCTTTTGAATTAATGTTATTTGAGGTATTTCAGTTTATTATTGCTCTCTTTTATTTACATTACTGTTGCTTCCAATCTGAAGACATTTTTATTCTGGTAGATTTACTTTTTTCCTCTTGGTCTTGGTTAAGAAATCAGTAACTCAGGAGTTATCAAACTCAACATGATTGATAATCATTATCTTTGCTAATTGAATTGAACTTCAATAATCCCAATCTTTCCTTAGGGATTAACTAGGATTTGAGGATCTAACTAATTAGTCACTTGACCTTCCCTTGCTCTAGCAAAGGTTAACTAAGTGGAATTAAGGTTCAATTTTTATGATCATTGATAAGGATAACTAGGATAGGACTTCCAATTTCTCACACCTTGCCAAAAGTATGTTTTTACAGTTATTTATTTATTTTACAGTCTTTTACCTATTTTAATTGCAATTTAAATTACTTGTTCCTCATCTTCACAACCCCGATTTACAATCTTCATAACCAATAATAAGAACATACTTCCCTGCAGTTCCTTGAGAAGACGACCCGAGGTTCAAATACTCAGTTATCAATTTATTTAGGGGTTTGTTACTTGTGACAACCAAAACATTTGTACGAACGGATTTCTGTTGGTTTAGAAACTATACCTACAACGCAACTATTTTTATAAAATTCTTTACTGGCAAAAATCCTAACGTCAATGGTAAAAGGAGGTTCAATGGAATCTCTATGGTCTCTAGATGAGCCTCAGATTCCTTTGGTTCCTCAAAGGGAAACTCCTTATTGGTCACTGAACGTCCCAGGAGGTCTTCCTCACTAGGATTCACGTCCTCCCCCTCCTCTTTGGATTCGGCCACACCAAGTAAGGTTATGGCCTTGCACTCTCTTTTTGGATTCTCTTCTGTATTGCTTGGGAGAGTACTAGGAGGGGTTTCAGTGACTCTTTTACTCAGCTGGCCCACTTGTGCCTCCAAATTTCTAATGGAGGACCTTGTTTCATTCATGAAACTTAAAGTGGCCTTAGATAGATCAGAGACTATATTTGCTAAGCTAGATGGATTCTGCTCAGAATTCTCTGTCTATTGCTGAA
>NC_029793.2:97163855-97175698 GCF_000816755.2 Arachis ipaensis
TGAGCTTCTGCAGGCGTTTTCTTTAGGTGAATGGATCTACCTGCAGAATGGTCCAATGACATCTTTGATAATTCAGACAGACCATCATAGAATATATCTAGGATGGTCCATTCTGAAAGCATGTCAGAAGGACACTTTTTGGTCAGTTGCTTGTATCTCTCCCAGGCTTCATAGAGGGATTCACCTTCTTTCTGTTTGAAGGTTTGAACATCCACTCTAAGCTTACTAAGCTTTTAAGGAGGAAAGAACTTGGCTAAGAAAGCCGTGACCAGCTTATCCCAAGAGTTCAGGCTATCCTTAGGTTGAGAGTCCAACCATATTCTAGCTCTGTCTCTTACAGCAAACGGGAAAAGCATAAGCCTGTAGACCTTAGAGTCAACCACATTGGTCTTAACAGTATTACAAATCTGCAAGAATTCAGTTAAGAACTGAAAAGGGTCTTCTGATGGAAGTCCATGAAACTTACCGTTCTGTTGCATAAGAGAAACTAATTGAGGCTTTAGCTCCAAATTGTTTGCTCCAATGGCAGAAATTGAGATGCTTCTTCCATGTAAATTGGAATTTGGTGCAGTAAAGTCACCAAGCATCTTCCTTGCATTGTTATTATTTTCGGCCATGTTTCCTTCATTTTCAAAAATTTCTGTCAGATTTTTCTCCAGAGAGTTATGCTTTAGCTTCCCTTAGCTTCCTCTTCAGAGTCCTTTCAGGTACAGGATCAGCTTCAACAAGAATGTTCTTATCCTTGTTCCTACTCATATGAAAAAGAAGAAAACAGAAAAGAAAATATGGAATCCTCTATGTCACAGTATAGAGATTCCTTTATGTGAGTAGAAGAAGAAAGGAATAGGAGAAGAGAAATTCGAACACTAAGAGGAAGAGAGGGTTCGAATTTTGAGATGAAGAGAAGTGTTAGTAAATAAATAAAATAATTAGAAAGAGATGAGGGGGAGAGAATTTCGAAAATTAAATAAATTAAAATAAAAGTATTTTTGTTTTTAATTTAAAATTAAAGTTAAAATTCAAAAAAAAAGAAAAGAAATCAAATTAAAATTAAAATTTAAAATAATTAGTTAATTAAAAAGGAATTTTGAAAGAGATTTGAAAAAGATTAGTTAATTAGAGAGAGAAAATTAGTTAGGTAGTTTTGAAAAAAGATAAGAATCAAACAAGATAAGATTAATTAAGAAAAAGATTTGAAAATCAATTTTGAAAAGATAAGAAGATAGATAAGAAGTTAGAAAAGATTTTGAAATTAATTTTGAAAAAGATGTGATTGAAAAGATATGATTGAAAATTATTTTGAAAAAGATTTGAAAAGGAAATTAAAAAGATTCAATTTTTGAAATCAAAGTTGATTACTTGACTAACAAGAAACTTGAAGATATGATTTTAAAATTTAAAGATTGTACCTTTCTTAATAGGCAAGTAACAAACTTAAAAATTTTTGAATCAATCCCATTAATTGTTAGTAAAAATTTTGAAATTATGAACAAGATAAGAAAAAGATTTTTGAAAATCAATTTGAAATTTTCGAAAATCATAAAAGAAAAATGAAAAAGATTTGATTTTTGAAAAAGATTTGAAAAAGATAGAATTTTTAAATTGAAAATTTGATTTGACTCATAAGAAACAATTAAATTTTTAAAACTTTTGACTAAATCAAATCAAATTTTCAAAAATTATGAGTGAAATAAGGGAAAGATATTTTTTTTTTATTTTTGAATTTTTAATGATGAAAGAGAAAAACAATAAAAAGACTCAAAACATGAAAATTCTGAATCAAAACACATGATGCATGCAAGAACACTTTGAATGTCAAGATGAACACCAAGAACACTTTGAATGTCAAGATGAACACCAAGAACTTATTTTTGAAAATTTTTAAGAAAAGACACACATGCAAGACACCAAACTTAGAAATTTTCAATGCTTAGACACTAACAAATTGAAAATGCATATGAAAAATAAGAAAAGACACCAAACAAGAAAAATTTAAAGATCAAACAAAGAAATTCATCAAGAACAACTTGAAGATCATGAAGAACAAATGCATGAGTTTTCGAAACTTTTAAGAAAAATTAAAAATATGCAATTGACACCAAACTTAAAAATTGACACAAGACTCAAACAAGAAACAACAAATTTTTTGGCTTTTAAGACTTTATTAAATTTTTTTGTAATTTTTCAAAAATTAATTGGAAAAAGAAAAATAAAGATTTCAAAATTTCTAATAGGAATTCCAGGAATCTTGCAATGTTAGTCTAAAACTCCGGTCCAGGAATTAGACATGGCTCACTAGCTAGCCAAGCTTTCAGTGAAAGCTCCGGTCCAAAACACTAGACATGGCCAATGGACAGCCAAGCTTCAGCATACATAGTTCAAGCATGTGAAGAAGATCCCTCAATCCAAAAGAATTTAGACATGACTTTACAGCCAGCCAGGATTCAACATTTCCCATGAAATTCTAGAATTCCTTCTTAAAAATTCTGAAGAACATAAATTAATTAAAATATTTTTTTTTGAAATTTTTTTTTGAAAATTTTTTGAAAATAAAAAGAACAAAAACAAAAGGATTAAAATTAAAATAAAATTACCTAATCTGAGCAACAAGATGAACCGTCAGTTGTCTAAACTCGAACAATCCCCGGCAACGGCGCCAAAAACTTGGTGCATGAAATTGTGATCTCAATGGCGCCAACAACTTGGTGCGCACAATCATAATCTTAGTTCTTTGACACAACTTCGCACAACTAACCAGCAAGTGCACTGGGTCGTCCAAGTAATAAACCGTACGTGAGTAAGGGTCGATCCCACAGAGATTGTCGGCTTGAAACAAGCTATGGTCACCTTGTAAATCTCAGACAGGCGGATTCAAATGGTTATAGAGTTTTAATAATTAAAAGATAAATAAAACATAAAATAAAGATAGAGATACTTATGTAATTCATTGGTGAGAATTTCAGATAAGCGTATGGAGTTGCTTTGTTCCTTCTGAATCTCCCCTTTCCTACTGCTTTCATCCAGTCTTTCCTACTCCTTTCCATGGCAAGCTTTATGTAGGGCATCACCGTTGTCAATGGCTACTTCCCGTCCTCTCAGTGAAAATGGTCCAAGATGCGCTGTCACCGCACGGCTAATCATCTGTCGATTTTCAATCATACTGGAATAGGATTCAGTAATCCTTTTGCATCTATCACTACGCCCAGCACTCGCGAGTTTGAAGCTCGTCACAGCCATCCCTTCCTGGATCCTACTCGGAATACCACAGATAAGGTTTAGACTTTCCGGATCTCAAGAATGGCCACCAATAGTTCTAGCCTATACCACGAAGACTCTAATCTCACGATCAGAAGGCTGAGAGATACACATTCAAGCTTGTTTGCATGTAGAACGGAAGTGTTTATCAGGCATGCATTCATAAGTGAGAATGATGATGAGCGTCACATAATCATCACATTCATCATGTTCTTGTGTGTGAATGAATATCTTAGAGAAGAAATAGGCTTGAATTGAATAGAAACACAATAGTACTTTGCATTAATTCATGAGGAACAGCAGAGCTCCACACCTTAATCTATGGTGTGTAGAAACTCTACCGTTGAAAATACATAAGTGATGATGGTCCAGGCATGACCGAATGGCCAGCCTCCATAAAGGTCTAAGATAGAATAAAACTAATCAAAGATCAGATGATCCCCTAAATACAATAGTAAAAAGTCCTATTTATACTAAACTAGTTACTAGAGTTTACAAAAATGAGTAAATGATGCAGAAATCCACTTCTGGGGCCCACTTGGTGTGTGCTTGGGCTGAGCATTGAAGTTTTCACGTGTAGAGGTCTTCCATGGAGGTGAACGCCAGGTTGTAACCTGTTTCTGGCGTTTAACTCTGCTTTGCAACCTGTTTCTGGCGTTTAACTCTAGAATAGGGCAGAGAGCTGGCGTTGAACGCCAGTTTGCATCATCTAAACTCGGGCAAAGTATGGACTATTATATATTTCTGGAAAGCCCTGGATGTCTACTTTCGAAAGAAATTGAGAGCGCGCCATTTGGACTCTTGTAGCTCCAGAAAATCCACTTTGAGTGCAGGGAGGTCAGAATCCAACAGCATCTGCAGTCCTTCTTCAACCTCTGAATCTGATTTTTGCTCAAGTCCCTCAATTTCAGCCAGAAATTACCTGAAATCACAGAAAAAAACACACAAACTCATAGTAACATTCAGAAATGTGATTTTTATTTAAAAACTAATAAAAATATATTAAAACTAATAAAATCATACTAGAAACTATGTAAAAACAATGCCAAAAAGCGTATAAATTATCCGCTCATCAATGACTTAAGTTCTTTTATTTATTTTGTTCTAAGCTTGAATATCAATATGTGATATGAAGTTTTAGGATTGCCTTCGGCGTCCCGGAGCCTTACATCTTACATCATTGTGCACTGTTACCATACTGAGAACCTCCGGTTCTCATTCCATACTTTGTTGTTGTTTTTCAGATACAGGTCGTAATCTGCTTCAATAAGATTGCGGATATGGTGACAGTGCAGATTATGGTTCCTCCTTGGTTTAATTTATTTTACTTTGTTATAATTACTCTCACATCTTTTTGTATTTTATCTTTATGGCCTTAGAGGCTATGTTGAGAGATAGGTTGTATAAGCCGTTTTAATTCTAAAACTCTGTATCTTTCTATTTTTAACTAGTCGACATAAACTCTGCAAGTTGCGGCTAGTTCTCTATGATTATTATATTTTTGTATTTATATATATTTTATTCTCTTATACTTCTACCTTGTGTCTTATGCGTTAGCTTCGTGTGAACGTCTTACGCTTTTGTAAATCTGTCTTTGAGCTTAATCCTTCATCGGGCTCCTAGAATATATTATTTCTTTCTATATATAAATATGTATAAGCCTTAGGACTGTCGTAACCTCTGATTAACCTTTGCTTTACGGCTAGAGGTAAGGCTTAGGGTAATTGGGGTGTTACAAGGGCATTGGTAACGCCTAGTTCTTGAGTCGTCCTCTCAACAAATGCCCATGTCACAACAATGAAGCCACAAGCATACACACTTGGCGTTGTGATGCCTAGGAATCTTAGGCTAGTTTTACAAGCCTTTTTCATTAGTTTTCATTTGGTTTCATGCACTTTCTTAAGTAATAAGTAAACTTTGGATGAGAAATGTATGCTTGTCTTGATTCAATCAAACATTTTTAAATATGTGAATTTTCATGAGATTTATGTAAGAATTACTTGAATGCTATGAATGATGCCAAATCTTGTGATTATGGCAAGGCTTTGATGCATTTGTTTGGTTGATGATAGGTGAGGAGAAGCAGATGAAGGGCAAGGAAGAAGCAGAGAAGGCAACATTGGTGGCCAAAGTTGGCTCACCAACGTTAACACAAACGTTGTGAAGAAGCAAGCAAGCAATGTTGGTGGCCAAATTGACTCACCAACGTTGCCACAAACGTTGTCCAAGGAAAAGGATTAAGCAATGTTGGTGGCCCTAGTTGGCTCACCAACGTTGCCATGAACTTGCTTGTATAAGGGTGAGCCGTTGGTTGCCAAGTTGGCTCACCAATGTTGCCACAAATGTTGGCTTAGCATAAGAAGGCAACGTTGGTGGCCCAAAGTGGCTCACCAACATTGCTGACAACGTTGCTACAAGAGAGGTGCAACGTTGGTGGCCAAAGTTGGCTTACCAACGTTGTTCACCAATGCTCCAAGGCCTAACATGCAACGTTGGTGGCCCAAGGGTGGCTCACCAACATTGCTGGCAACGTTGCATGCAAAAAGGGTGCCCAACGTTGGTAGGAACGTTGGTGAACCAACGTTACCACCAACGTCTTTGATAAAATCTCAAGTTGGAGTTGGAAAATTGTGATGCGACGCGTATGCGTGAGTGACGCGTACGTGTGAAAGTGGAAAAATAGCAAGTCTTGTGCACGCATGAACTACGCACACGCGCAAAATGGCAAAAATCAGCTTTGACGCGAATGCGTGGGTGACGCGCACGTGTTACCAGACGAACATTGGTGCCACCAACATTGAGCCCAACATTAGTGGCAACATTTAGAGGGGCTTTTACATGCAACATTTGTGCCACCATTTGTACACAAACGTTGCTTACCAACGCTAGCACCAACTTCAATTCAAAATGGCACCCATGCAAGTATGAACGTTAGTTTGCTAACGCCTATGCCAACATCACTAAAAGTCACTCCTAACTTGCTTCAACTAAGGCCAAAGCCCACATCCAAAGACTTGCAGATTAATTAGGAAAGTGTATAAATAGGATAGATTTTGTAATTAGAAGATGGCTGGGAAGCAGGGGACCCTAATTGGGAAACCCTGAGATCATTTTCTTTTGTACTTTTCTTTCTTTTACATGCTTTCTTTTCCTTTTTGTTTTGATTGAGAAATGATGAACTAAACCCCATTTCATTAGCGGGAGGAGCTATATTGTAATCCTACTGAATGAATGAACTTCTTCTTCTTCTCAATCCGCTTTTGTAGCTATAGGATATCTTCTATGCTTATTGAGATTCAATCACTCCGGAAGGGGGTTTGAATCTATTGAATACTTGTGTGAGCCTCAGAAGGGGAATCATAGGCATTAGAACTAGAGCTCTATCCTTCACAATTCTCTTGACCAACACTATTCGAGAGGAATTGAGGTCTTGAGAGTTTGTGTGGCTTATATATAAGAGAATGCACTTAACCTCTTCTCATGACAATTAGCTCAAGGAATTGGCAAGATTGATTGTGATTAGAGAGATTGGGTTGCCAAGGAATTGGGATCCAATCAATTACAATCCACCATAGATCTACTCATATGATTGAGAATGAAGTTGAGACCTATTTGATTCATGATGGATTATGATATCTCCAATCCTTAATGAATCTTTCTCTTTGAATTTCTTCAATTTAGATTGCCTTGAATTTACTTCAATTGCTTTTATTTACTGCTCTTTTGATTCCCAGCACCCAAGACCCCTTTAATTTTCATGCAATTTACTTTCTAGCACCATTTACATTTGTGCCTTTACTTTCTTGCAATTTAAGATTCAGCATATTTACATTTCTTGCACTTTAAGCTTCTGCTCATTTACTTTTCAGCATTTAATTCTCTAGTCTTTTATTTTCTAGCATTCATATCTCCAGTACTTTACATTCTGCTACTCTACTTTCATTATGGATTTACTTTCTGTTCATTTAATTTCACCAAACTTCTTTCAATGTTAGCTTGACTAGACTCATCACCCAACTAAAATTGCTTGATCCATCAACCCTTGTGAGATCGACCTCACTCTTGTGAGTTTTACTACTTGATGCGACCCGGTATACTTGCCGGTAGTTAATACGGAATTCTAATTTTCCCGCATCACGTTGTCAACACTAGAGCCTTGAAGCGCCCTTTTTAGTGGCGCCACAATGAAGAAAGGAAAGCTTTGGCGCTGGACAATGCTTGCATGTGCATAAGGGCATTGGCAACGCCAGGGCCACAAGCGCTCCCTTTAAGATAGCACCAGAGTGCGTAGGGAGCATATGAAGCAGAGCTTGCATAGTGGCATTGATAACGCCTTGGATTCAAAGTGCCCTTCATAGTGGTGCTAGCTTTGGTGATAAATTGAAGCAAGGCATGCATGTTTATGGAGTTTGCATGACGTGTTGGTAACGCCTGAATCATGAAGCGACAATTCCAAGTGGTGCCAATGTTGTGCAAGGAAAAAATGAACAAAGGTATGCATGGCACGAAGAAAGCATGCATCAAGCAAGGCGTTGCAAACACCTGGGCTGTGAAGCACCCTTTCAAGTGACGCCCGTGCCACAACTGTTGAGCCAACCTCGCATGCATGAGTGGAGTCATCCAAGGTGGCATTAGTAACGCCTAGTTACAATGCGCCATCCTTAGCAATGCTCGTGTCACGAGAATTGAACATGGAAGCAAGTACTTGGGCGTTGTTAACACGAAGATAACAAAGCACTGCACAAGGGATCGCTGGCATGCATGCATATTGGAAACTGGGGCACACACTTGGGTGTTGTTAACGCCAAGGTCACAAAGCGCCTCCAAAGGTAACACCAACGATACATATATGAGCCTGAAGCATGCAAGGTTGGGCATTATTAATGCCAAGCTTACAAAGCTCCTCCAAAGGTAATGCCTAGGATGCGAGTAATGGGTGGAAACTTTGGCAAATGTGCATACGCATTGACCATGCGTACACATGATGGTGGACTTGTGCGTACACATCATTCATGCGTACGTAGGATGAAGAAACTCAAGCATGCACAGTATTCATACGTATGCACGATGGAGGATTTGTGTGTACGTATTCACCTGTGCGTACGCAAAATAACACGAGTTTCCATACAAAGATAAAAGTGTTGGTAACGCTGAGGAAAGGTGGCATTAGTTATAGTAACGCCAGCGATGAGGTCTGGACGCTGAAAGTTGCATTTTAACATTGTGCTGGGCATTGGTAATGCCAATTTTGAGGGGCGTTATCCTCATTAATGCCATCATACCATATGAACCCTTGGATCCTCAACAATGATAACTCTGTTAACTTGAAAGTGTTAGTTCAACTAACACCAGAGTAGAATCACTTTGAAGTTTTCAATTCAAAATCCCACGAGACCCAATTTTGAGAACAAGCCTCATCAAGCCTTATGGGTAGTAAATGAAATGAAATGTTAATTTGTAATTTGAGTTGAATTTAAATTGGGAGGGCTAGAGTAGTATATAAGGGTATAGTGAAGACTTCATGGAGGACCTCTACTTCTTCTTTTTAATTCCTTCTTCATTTTAATTTTCGGTTTATTTTTCTTAGCCATGAGTCACTAAAGCCTCTCTTCATTCGAGAGAGGAACTCTGTTTGCTTTCTTTTCTTCTTAATTCAAGCTATGTTTATCCAAGATAGAGTTTTTGCTCTTTACAGGTTCAATTCTATCAAAAGAGGAATTGAATCATTTGAATTCTATGACAAGCTTGAAAAAGGAATCGTAGTAATTCAGTTTAAAACTCTACTCTCATAATTCTTTTGGTTTTGATTGAGAACCTGATATGTGACATGTAATCAATCTAAATTGAGATCCTGAGATTTGTGTGGCTTACGATCGGAGTTTATACTTCACCTCTTTTCATGAGCAATAGATCGAGACATTGGCATTTGATCATTTTTAGAGAGATTAAATTACCAAGAAATTAGAGTTTAATTACTTATGATCTGCCAGAGATTTAACTCTGCATGATTAAGAGGAAAGTGAGAATCATTGATTCAAGAAGATTCAACATCACCAATCCCTAATGCTTTTAATTCATATCATATTCTTATTTGTCGTCTGCTTTCTTATATTGCAAGTTATCATTCTATTTACTTCCTATTTCTTAAATTCCATCTTACTTTAATTTCGTATCAATTGAATGTTGTTAATTCATTATTTTTTACTTTTTAGCCTTTAATTTCTTGCAATTTAAGATTTCTGCATTTCATTTACATTCCCAGCACTTTATTATTCTCGCCATTTACATTATTGTTATTTACTGCTTTTGTTTCATTCTCATTTAAGTCGTTTAACCCTTAATTGCTCATCATTCCAATATGAATTGTTTGACTAGAATACTCAACCAATCATTGCTTGCTTAATCCCTTAATCCTCATGGGAACGATAAACCACTCATCGTGGTATTACTTGATGCGACTTGGTGCACTTGCCGGTAGCTCTACAGATATTGAATTGTAAATTCTGTATCACAACATCGTCACCCCAGCGTTCTTATTCCTCTTAAAACTGTGAACAAGAATACCCTTTTTGGTGATAGCAGCGCCTTGTCTCCTGGAGGAGTGAGTATTGGTAAGAAGCTTCTGAATTTTACTATGGAAATAAAATTTCTAAATGCATTGATTCTGAATTTTACTATGGGAATAGAATGCATGCTTAGAGGCATTTTAGAAAGTTCTTTTAACTCTTCACATACTGTTTGTTTTAATTTTCTTTCTTAATTATACTAATAATCAAGAACTAGACGCTTTCTAAGAAATTATTATATGCAGGTATACCTTTGTAAGCAATAACCATGCCTCTAAACATAATACATTATAAAAGTAGTAAATTAACAGGTAAGAGAGACTAAATCCTCGAAAATCCATGTGAGGCTATAACAAAAATAAAGTTAAAGTTGGAGGTGTCATTTATAAGCATCAACATAAGAAGCTTTGTTTCCAAAAAATTCTAGAAAGCGAAGCCAAATTAAAAAGCGAGATTTAATAAAAAGCTATTGTTTTGCATATTATATTATTTATTAGCACACATAGAGATTTTAATTACAAAGTGTAGTGGTTATTGCCAAATCAGTTGATATCAATGTCTTTCGGTAATATCATAAGTTACTAAACTTGTTAACCCACAAATCGTTGTTAATTTATCAAGCTTAGGTTCATTAATCACAATCTCTTATCAATTATCAATTCCATTACCTCGTGAGCGGGATAACACCACTGTCCTCACCGTGGGCAGGACGAACCACCATCCCTGCAACCATGTCATCCAGTTTAACCAAGCGTTTCTCCAGGAATAATTCAATTGAATTAATTGGACTTAGCTACACTCTATTCAGAGCTTAAAAAGTTGTTATCAAACATTGTTTGGGGTTGCAAGGGCTTACAAGCTTGCGGGGAAGGCTAAACAGTCAAAAATAGAGTTTTTCCAAAGAAAACATGGTGTGTGCCCACACACACTGCCATTCCTGATGGGTGCATACACACAAGCTTGTCATCCTGATGGGTGCGCACGCCAGCCAAATTTTCTGGTTTTCTACATAATCTCATATTTCAAATTTTGGATTAACCACTATCCTTACGCTGGCACCGCAATCTCGACAAGTGGGATTAACTACCGTCTCTGTCAGGCGCATAGCGAGTTACCAAATCTCAGCAAATCAAGAGTATACAATCAGTCTCAATGATCAATTTCAATATTCAGCAAGTTCATCATTTTTTCCAAGTTCCAAACACATTATAAATACCATCAGTTCATAATTTCTCAAATTCATCATCAATCTAGCGCTCCATCAATTCACGTAAATAACCTATCCACATTACATCCCATGCCTAAGTTACTATCTTCTAAACTCATCATAGAAAATATCTAATTTAACTTACCAAACCCATCCTCACTAGCCTCAAGGTTTAATCACTAGTTAAGAGTCTTAAATAGTAACTAAAGATGTTTAGAAAGCTAGAGGAACAATTAAAATGTCAAAAAAACAATTTTTCAACAAAACAGAGGTCATGTGTATGCATGCTCCCTGTCTGTGTATGGATGGGTTGGTAAAATCAAGGTCACGAACGCGAAACACTACCTGCATATACGAGAGTTCCAAAACAGAAGGGAACCTCCGTGTTACGTATTACAAGTTGTGTACACATTCCAGTAAAAATGTCATTCTCGCTAACGCAAGCTAGTGTCATGTACGCGAGAGTACTTGGCAGCGGCCAGTCTTTGCATCTAGAGGTCGCAACGGGGCGGGTAGGAGTGTATTTTTGTTCTATCCAATAACGCCCCACCCTACAATAACCCGCATGGAACCTTCCCCGTTCCTACCCACGGGTAGTAAAAAGTTGATCCATGACTCGCCCTTGCGGGTACCTAGCCCTGCTCCTACCGCCCCTATAATTATTGAAATTTAATAAATAAAATTAAATTTCAAAATTTATATAACTATCATCACATACATAACATAAATTAAAGTAAAAGTTTAAATATGATACAATATTATTAATTATTTTACTAATTATTTTATATATATTACACATATTATATATTAAAATT
>NC_029793.2:97175723-97195820 GCF_000816755.2 Arachis ipaensis
CAAATCCATTATCGGTGGGACCATATATATATTATATATTAAAATTATATATTATCTGGCCCTTCCCCTCCCCGCCCAAGAACCCGTCCCGCTGAAAACCCGCCCTGCACCTGCCCCGAGCAGGTTGGAGCAGGGTGGGTACCCGTAGGTTCGGGTGCACTGTCCAAATATCCATGCTTCCAAAATACTTAAAAATATTGTTTGTAAGAACCGAGCTTAATTAACCGCCTAATTAGATAATTAGTTGCCCCAAAATAGAATTCGAAAGTTTAGAATGAGAATTTGAGGATTTAAATGTGATTTTTGGATTCAGTGGCTTTTTCTGAGTCAGAAAATGTATTTTCTGCAAAAAACCATTAAAACTGTGAACCGGTAGCAGAACCGGTCGAACTGGTTCAAGTCTGCCCGGTACTGCACGAGAAAAAGTGAAAACAGTCAAAAACCTTAGAAAAAATAATAGAAGTAAAAAACCAGGCGTTAATTTTAAAGGTTTGGCCCGAAGTTGGGCCAAGCGGGCTAAAAATGCTAACGGGTTAGACCAGGCCCAAGTTGGGCCCAAGCCCAACATATAAAAGCTTCATTAATGAACCAATCTCAGCACACACACCCATAAACCCAACACCACCAGCTGAGAAAGGAAGGAGAAGAAACCCTCCACTAACACTATGCACCATCTTCTTCTCAAGCTCATATCTTGTGCTATAGAGCTCCGATCGCCGCACCGTTTGCGGCTACGCGTTTCTCATGGAGAGCTCTACAAAACCCATCCAAAAAATTAGTGAGGTATCCACGAAATCTTCTCAGTTCTTCTCTCCAAAATTTTGAATCCTAGGGTTTTTGGTTAAGGGAGATTTTGTGATTTTGGGTGTTTAGGTTCACTCTAACTCTTGTTTAGCCTTGGAATTTGGTTACCAAAACTGTTGGACAAGGTAAGAGGCATTAAACTCTTGTGAAAATTTATCTATGATTATCCCTAGGTTTATTTGTGATGATTTCTGTATATATAGCTTGATTATTGTGAGTTTGGAGCTTGTTGGTGCTTGTTGGAGTTACATTGGTAGTTTGATTGTGGTTGGACGCTTAACTTGTGCTCAAATTTGGGTTAAGGACATATTAGGAATCAGACAAGGTATGGTTTTGGTTTCCTTTATGTAGTATATAATATTCATGGACACTTAGGCTAATGACCCATAGGATAGGTTTGGAAATTTATATGTTGTTGATGATTGTATGGTTGATGATGTATAATGAATTGATGTTGTTGATGTGGTTAAATGATGAAGTTGAGATATGATGGATTTGTATGAATGAATATTGTTGATTATCAATATGAATAATGGTTGAGTTGATGATGAAAATTGATAGTGATAGAATGATGATTGGTGGATATGTGCTTGGAATGTTATATATATTTGATTATTGAGATTGAGAATGATGAAGTGTGATGGAAAAATTGGTATAATTTGTGAAAAGTGACCCTAACAGGGTATATTGTGTTGTAGATGGGAGTTTGGTATTGCTTTGGTTGGTTGGAGTTGTGAAAATTGGGAGATTGATAATTTGTGAAGTTTTGGTAAAAACTGGTTTTTGGTGAACTTTGTCTGATCATAACTTATGCCTCAGTTTTCAAAATCGGTTGAAATTTATTTGAAATTAAAGCTTATTGCAAAATCTTCAAATTGATATAAAGTTTGCAAAATTTGGATTTTTTTAGAGGAAGTTATAATCATTCAAAGATTGGTGTCAAAATCTGAAATTTTGCAAAGTTGAAGAATTTTATGATTTTTGGTATGTGCGCACACACAACCCTGTAAAATTTTAAACCTGTGCGCACGCACAGACCTGTACCTACGCACAGGCAGGGAAAGGCTTTTTGTTTGTAGCACTAGCACAGCTTGTGCGCGCGCACATACCAATGAGAATTTACAACCTATGCGCACGCACAGCTCTGTGCGCGCGCACAAGTTGGGAAGGGGAGTCTATTGAGGGCTGATAGATTGAGATTTGCACCGATTTGGATTTTTACACTTAAGATAACTTTCATTGCAAGTATAGACCAAACCGACAATTTAAATCCCAAACATCAAAGTTTAAAATTTCTAATTAACCAAGAGTAATCAAAACTTGGGTCGTCTTCCCTAGGAACTAATGCCAACAAGTGCACAATTTTGGTTGCAAGAACAAAGGAGGTTCAATGATGAAGGAAAACAAAATAAAGAGATAAAAGAACAAGACAAAATTGCAATTAATAAAGCAATAAAGGAATAAAAGAACTATGTATGTAATATAAACAAGTAAGACTCAAAATTGATAGAAAAGTGGTTTAAAACATAAATGAAATCTTGACTTAGGATGAGTTATGGAATTGTTTCCTTGCCATAACCACAAATATGATAATTATCATGGATTAGTCTTACTAAGTTAACCCTTAACATCGAAGGATAAGTTAAGTGAGCATAATTGTTATCAATCCACAAATCCTAGCTAACTTACCAAACTAGTTGATAAAAAGCTAGCGTTAGTGGAAATAATAACAACTAACAACCCAAGAATTATCACTAAATGTTGGACATTATAACTCTAGTAATCCATAAACTCATTTTCCCAAGCCAAGGGGTGGAGATCTACCCCATAGCTAAGATTGGCATTTCATCAAACATCTAATATGCATAATCATAAAATATGGCAAAATTGGGAAAATAATGAAAGCTATGAACCACAAATGATAACAAGCAACCAAGGCAACTCAACAAACATAAAATAAGCATCAAACATCAAATTCAATAACTAGAAATCCAAAACTGTAAACTATGCATATATTGACAAGAGAAATGAAAATAGATGAAAGTGTAGAACAAGTAACGTAATTAAAAGAGAAATTAAAGAAATACTTACAATGAGATAGCAAAATCCAAGAACAAAATTGAATTATAAAATGCTACATTGAAGCCCTAATTAAAACCCTAAGAGAGAAAACCTAAAACTAAACTACTCTAAAACTACTCCTAAAAACTATGTGTTTTTCCTATTCTAAGATGGCTCCCTTTGTAATGTGTTGTTGCTCCTTCATATAGCCCTTCATTTCAGCCTCCAAGCCTTCAGAAATGGGCCAAAAGAGCCCCAAAATCGCGAGTCACGTGCATTTTTAATGAAGGCACACACTGATACCTGTGAGTATGCACAGGTCTGTGCGTACGCACACATGCTAATTTTTCCTCCTGTGCGTGGGCACAGACCTACCTATGCATGGGCATAGGTGCTGATTTCCATTCTGCCTTGAGCATGGGCACAGCCTGTGCGTTGGCACAGGTGCTGATTTTGACCCTGCCTTGTGCATGGGCACAGACCTGTGCGTGGGTACAGGTGCTGATTTTGACACTTGTGCGTGGGCACAGGCTGAAATGCTTTTCTCCTTTGTTTTCTTCATGTTTTCTTCCTTTTTGCATGCTTTCTTCCACTTCTACTAAACCATTCTTGCCTGTAGGACCTGAAATCACTCAACAAACAAATCACGGCATCGAATGTAATAAAAGTGGGATTAAATTGCTCAATTTAAGCACAAAAATGCATGTTGTCACATTTAGGTTCAATTTAGGGATCAAACACAAAAGTATGCTATTTTGGTGAATAAGTGTGAGTTTATGTGATGAAATCTATTCAAATCAAGTTAAAATATCTCATAAAATATAGACTCAACAAGGGCGCTAGCACACCTTGTGCGAACGAATAGACCTTGTAAAATTTGGTACCTGTGCATACGCATACCCTTATGCGTACGCACACTTTTAAAAATCTCCTAGGCGTGTGCACGCACACCCCTGTGCGTACGCACACGTCCTGTTTCTCAAATTTAAGTTTGTTTTCAACTATTTCACCTTTCCAACAAGATTGTAAGCTTCTATGACACCATTTTAAGACTTTTGGACGTAATTTTGAGGATGAGAACATGGGAGTTAACCTAAGAGTATTAGTTGATGTTATTGTGAAAAATTAGAAAATAGAGGCTTAGGTTTAGGGTGTACTAAGGATGGTTTGATGGCGTGTGAAGGTAGACTGGTTTGTGAAATGAGAAATGATGAACTGTTGAGTTCAGAACTGAAATTTGAATTGACAGTGGTTGAGATGAGTCGAGGACTCTGAATGAGATGATGGATCCATGTATACTGAAAATGTTTTCTAAAAACCACTGAAGTACTGACTTGTACTGAGATTATGAGACGCTATACGCCCGACAGGGACGGTGGTTAATCCCGCCTGTCGAGGTAGCGGCGGCGGTGTAAGGACGGCGGTTTATCCTGCTTACATTGAGATGTGAGGTCTGAGGCAAGAGAATCCTACTCGCATCCCTTCAGATCAATAGAGTGTGCAGGAACAAAACCCTGGACAGTGATCCGAGAACTATATCTCAGGGGTTCCCAATGATGATTCTAAAGGGCGGCATCTCAATGGAGATGTGTCGGGTTGGCAGTTGAACCGACAATGTGATATCACAGCCAACAGGGCAGGCATTCATCATGTGCATCTTCTATCTGTTTGTATGTTTTGCCGAGTTTTAATTGTATGCCTAATTGAATAACATGCCTATTTGCTTACTTGAATTATTTGCGTTATATGCTTCTACTTGTGCTTTACTTGCATTGAAATTAATTGTGATTTCTATTGAGATTGAGGAGGTTCGGAAAGCGGTGGAGATGGGATCGCATGGAGGATAGGTTGTTGAAGGCTGTGGGACAGCGGTGTTTGGTTAGAATAGAAATCCCTTAAGATAGAGTACCCTGTTTATTTATGTTAAGATTTATATAATTATGCTTTATTATTTAGTATGCCTATGATGAATCTTGTGATGGATATGAAGTCTAGGATTGCCTTTGGCGTCCCAAGGTCTTATATCCTACATCACTGGGCACTGTTACCATACTGAGAACCTCTGGTTCTCATACCATATTTCTGTTGTATTTTTCAGATGCAAGTTGCAACCCACCTCGGTGAGTTGCTTGGATGGTGACAGAAGCAGAGGATCCTGTTACTCTTGGAGTCTTTTTGATTTATTTTGTTATACATCTCTCACTTTTGTATTTTGTTTTGCCTAGAGGCTTGTATTGAGAGAGAAAAACCTATATAAGCTAATTTTACTATCTGGTTATGTTTTATCTGTATATATGGCTAGCCGGCTTAAACTCCGCGAGCCGTGGCTAGATCCTTATGATATTATACTACTATCTTTTGCTATACTATATCTATATCTTGTGCTTTAAGTTAGTTGCTCTGTTTGTACATTTTTGCACTTTTCAAATTCTGTTTTTGAGCTATTTCCTTCATCGGGCTTCTAGATTATGTTATTTTCTTCTATATATTATATGTATGAGCTTAGAACTGTCGTAACCGTTGATTAACCTTTGCTTTACGACGCGAGGTAAAGTTTAGGCTAATTAGTGTGTTACATTGTTTGCTGTAGAATTCAGATTTTGGTACCAAAGTTCAAACGTGCATAACTTTTTTGTTTTAAAATATTTTTCACCCGTTCTTCGAACGTCTTAAACCTCTCGGACCCAACTTTCATTTAAATCAAGTTTAATCAAACTGAAGATCTGGAGTCCAAGTTATGCCTCGTCAAAATCCATTAAAAATAAGGTTTTACCAAAATTTTCCAAGTCCTCTAGTTTTTCAAAATTCAAAACTAAACCTAATCAAACATACCCAAAAACAACCCAAAGACTAATACCAAATATTCCTCAACCAATTCTCAATAATTTCCTTAGACCCATTGATGCGTGAGCATCTTTACCCTTTTTTCCCTCCATTTTCTAGTTATTTTGAGTTAGAATTTAATAATTTTTAGTATATTTTAGTGTTAAAATCCTCTCGGGATGCTACTTTGAGTGTTTTAGTGTTTCTATTTATTTCAGGTGAATTTCGGAGCAATTTGGTAGAGCTTTGTGCAATAAGGAGAAGAATTGAAGCTGTTCCCTTTGGGCGCTAAATGCCCAGTTGGCGTTTAGTGCCAGCAACTCAGAATCGTAGGGAAGCTTGCTACCTTCAAGGGAGCTAAACGCCAAGCTGGGGTTTAGCGCCTGCATTCCGAACTAAATCCTTTATCAATGAAGCATCTTTAGTGGATTTAGCTTTTAGTTATTATTTTATCTTTTATTTTTGTAATTTTTATTTACAAACAATATCTTCTAGTTTTAGGATTTAATATTTTATTTTAATTTTAAATCAAATTAGGTTAGATATAAAAGGAAAAATATTCACCTTTCAAGGGAGCTTCTCTCTTTCGCACATTTGGCTTTTTTTTTGGAACCCTTGTTTTTTCTGTAAGTCATGAGCCACTAAACCTCCACAGTTAAGGTTAGGAGCTCTGTTTATTTCTATGGAATAAGATTGTTGCTTTTCTATTTTAAATAATGTATTAATTTAGTTTCAAGGATTGCTTTCGTTCTTTATCTTATAAATCTGAGTAGAACGACACTATAACCCTTATTCTACAAGTGTTCTTGTGATTCTTGATAGAGTTATCTTGCTTGAACAACAGCTTGAAAGCAAATTCCTCCTGAATTGCTAATTACTTGAACTAATCTGGATACGTGACATATAATTCTTTTAGCTTTGGATAATTAGGGTTTTTGAGTTTTTGTGTTTTTCTGTAATTTTAGGTGATTTTTGGGTGAAATTGGCAAAGACTTGTTTCGAGACGAAGAAAGGATAGCAGATGCTGTCAAATCCTGACCTTCGTGTATTCCAACGAGCATACCTTGAGCTACAGAGGTCCAATTAATGCGGACTCAAGCACGTTGGAAAGCTAACTTCTAGAGCTTTTCAGCAATATAATAATCTATACTTCTTATCCAGAATCACTACCCAAAACTGGCGTTGAACGTCCACATCAGGAGTTCAACGCCCAAAGAGGAGCAAGCCCAGCGTTGAACGCCCAAGACTGTTATTCAACGCCACCCAGGGAGCAAGGAAACAGCACGCTCACCCTCTAATGGGTGTTCAATGCCCAGAAGCCTAAGTTGAATACCAGGCATACGAAGCACATGACCAAAGTGGGCCCAAAGTGGATTTTAGCACTTCTTAGCTTATCTAGTCTTACCTTTGCACTTTTTAAATTTAAACTAACATGTTTTAGGGTTAACATCTCCTATTTAAAGAGGAGATCACTAAGGTTTATACACACAAAATATTATTTTCAGATCTTAGTTTTTTCTATAAATTATGAGCAACTAAACCTCCTAGGTTAAGGTTAGGAGCTCTGCTTATCTCTATGGATTAATATCATTGCTATTCTATTTTAATATATGTTTGATTCAGTTTTAAAGTTTGTTTTCGTTCTTCATCCAAAATGAGACTGGGTATGTCCTTTTTTCTACATGAGTTCTTGTGATACTGGAACAAGGTCACTTGAGCTACAACTTGAAAACACTCCTCCATAATCGACAAGTTATTTAGGCTAATTGGGATATGTGACATATAATCTCGTTAGTTTTGGTTAATTGAGGTTTCTGTGGTACTAAACTAGTTTTCTGAACATCACCCACTGATCCGAAAGATCTGACCTTGTTTGTGGCATTTTGAGTAGGATTGGAGGAGATTAATTCGCCGAACGGATAGGTTTTAATCACTTACAATTTGCCATAGAATGAATCATTTATTGTTAAAATAGTTGGTAAGAAATATTAATCTAGAAAGGTAAATATCTCTGAAACCTTAACTATTCTCTCATTACTGTTTCTACACCAATTCTTTATTGTTTTCTTTATTATTTTGTTTTATGCACCTATAACAGCAATCACTCTTTTTCTATTTGCCTGACTAAGATCTGCAGGATAACCATTGCTTGCTCAATCTAACAATCCTCGTGGGATCGACCCTCACTTTCGTGCACCAATCATCCCTACGAGTAGTCGGTCTAAGGTTACTGTTGAGCGGGACGTGATGATCCATTGCATCATGCTCGGCAATGAGGTGGAGGTGCATCAGGTGATCCCTCAAGAGTTTTATCGCATAGCAGGAAAGGCCTCTTCCTCTGCTAGATTGGCCTTTTCTCACCTTATCTTTTGCCTATGCGAGGAAGCCCGGGTTCGCATTGATGGAGACACCCCTATTGAGGTTGACCGACCGATCACTAGGAGGGGTATGGAGAAGGCTAGGGAGCTTGGGCACGCACCACAGGAGCCAGTTCATCTTCCTCCTCAGCAGGAGCATCTTGAGATGCCTTGGGGTTTTTACCTCCCTTCCCGTGACTATCAGGACCAGTTAACCACATATATTGGGAGCTGACATCCTCTGTTGATTAGTTGAGGATCGAGCTTTAGGACCACTCTGTCCTCCTCCACCAACTAGTAGAGGAGCAATAGAGGAAGATGCATGACTTGGATGAGCTGAGGCACTGGAGAGGATTCCCCGGAGGGAGCAGTAGCCACCATGACTGAGGTGGTTGAGTTTCATTATATTTTGCTTTCTTTATTTTCTGTTTTTTAGAATTTTATTTTATTTTCTTCTTTCCAATATAGTTATTTATTTTGGTGTTTTATGTTTATTTTGAAAGATGTCTCATGTATTGCTCACAAGTAGTAAAATGCATGAGACTAGAGTTATATATTATGAGTTGTTCTGATTACTTTGATGTGGTGGCATTATCTCTGATTCTTAATGCATAAAGTAAACAGTGCATAATTGATAGTGAAGTTAAGAATGTTAGTTCTTGAAGTACAGGAACTTAGAGAAATATTATGGATTCTCTAAAGTAAGTAAAAATTGATTCTTGAAGAAAACAAACAGCAAAAAGAAAAAGAAAAGAAAAAAAAAAAGAGCAAGGTCCAAGGATTTGAGCATCAATGGCTAAGAAGGTCTAATATGATTAAAAGCTCAAATGAGTTTATTTCTAAGCCATATGCTTGTGGTGTGAATGTGTCAAGTAATCCTTGAGACAGAGCACTAAAAGTCGAGATCAAGTGTAATTAAGGAGTATGCCAAAGGCTCTAAGCACCACTGTCTGGGAGAAATAAAAAGAACAATTACAACTCAAAAGAGTTCCCCAATTAAGTGCTTGTGGTGTTGTTGTATCAAGTTAAGCTTGAAGACAAAACACTTAGAGTCACGGCGAAGCTTAAGGTGCAAAGCACCAAAAAAAATGAAAAGAAAAGAAAAAGTTGTGTTCAAGAATCAATTAGAGCTTAAAGAAAAGAATCCATAATATCATCCGAAGTTCTAGCTCTGAAAGATATCAATATTTTTGAGCTTCAAAGGATAGTGAGATGCCAAACCTGTTCAGAATCATGGTGTCATTAGCCCTGAGCCTAAGTGATCACTCAAGTCTTAAGCATTTTCCCTTCTCGGTCCTATCTTGTGTTTAGTTGCTTGAGGACAAGCAACAGTTTAAGTTTGGTGTTGTGATGCGTGAGCATCTTTACCCTTTTTTCCCTCTATTTTCTAGTTATTTAGAGTTAGAATTTAATAAAATTTAGTATATTTTGGTGTTAAAATCCTCTGTGGATGCTACTTTGAGTGTTTTAGTGCTTTTATTTAATTCAGGTGTATTTCGGAGCAATTTGGCAGAGTTTTGTGTAAAAGGAGAAGAATTGAAGTTGTTCCCTAGCGTCCAACTGGCGTTTAGCGCCAGTAACTCAGAATCGTAGGAAAGCTTGCTGTCTTCAAGGGCACTAAATGCCAAGCTGGCATTTAGCGCCAGCAATCTGAACCAAATCCCTCGTCAATGAAGCATCTTTAGTGGATTTAGCTTTTAGTTATTATTTTATCTTTTATTTTTGTAATTTTTATTTACAAACAATGTCTTTTATTTTTAGGATTTAATACTTTATTTTAGTTTTAATGTCTTTTATTTTTAGATTCACCTTTCAAGGGAGCTTCCTTCTTCCGCACGTTTGACTTTTTTTTAGAACCCTTGTTTTCCCTGTAAGTCATGAGCCACTAAACCTCCTCAGTTAAGGTTTGGAGCTCTATTTATTTTTATGAAGACTATTGCTTTTCTATTTTAATTAATGTATTGATTCAGATTGAAGGATTGCTTTCGTTCTTCATCTTATGAATATGGGTAGAACGATAGCATAACCCTTATTCTACATGTGTTCTTATGATTAACGACAGAGTTATCTCACTTGAACAACAGCTTGAAAGCAAATTCCTCCTAAATTGCTAATTTCTTGAACTAATATGGATACGTGACATATAATCCGTTTAGCTTTGGGTAATTAGGATTTTTGTGGCTATAAATTTGAATTGAACTTAACCCTCTAATCTAGATTAATTGACCAAGACATTGGCAGTTGATTTGGGTTAGAGGAGACTAAATCACTAAGACATTAGGGTTTAGTCAATTACAGTTTGCCATGGAATGAATCTTGCATGATTAAAATAGTTGGTAAGAAAACTTAATCCAGAAGAATAAATATCTCCGTTATCTTAACTATTTTCTCTCATTAAATTCACACCAATTTTTACTACATGATTCCTTAATTTTTGAATTATTGTTTAATGCTTTTTGCAACCCTCAAAACACAATTTTCTGCTTGCCTGACTATGTGAGTCATTCGACCATTATTGCTAAGTGCATCAATCCTCGTGGGATCGACCCTCACTCACCTGAGGTATTACTTGATACGACCTGGAGCACTTGCCGGTTCAGTTTTGGATATTCGAAATCCGCACCGCCCTTATCATCACCCTTATGAACATACTCATCACAAAACACTATCAACTATTAACCAAATCCATTGTAGTCATTATTCCTCAAATCAACATCATTGAAACTCACAATCATCATGAATTGTCATTAACATCAATAATAATCAATACTCATCCTCAACGTCAATATTCATCAACAATCATCACCAACATCAATAAGCATAAACAATCATCATAAATTCAATCATATCCTAAGGTCCACTAGCCTAAGTTTCACAAAACATTACATATTAGCTAAAGAAAACCGAAATCAAACCTTGGTCAATTTCTGCACAACTCAAAACACCGAAATTGACTTCCAACCAAGTTAAACAAAGCTCCAGCCACCAAAGCTCAATGCAATTGCCAATACCAACTCCAAAAATCACAAATTTCAATCTAATATAAAGCAATATACCAAAATCAATCCTAGGGTTCACAAAATCAATAATTCACAAGGGTTTAGGGCTTGCTAACCTTTCCCACTTTGAATTGGGATGAAACCCAACAATTTACCAATCCTAGATACCACAAAATCAACCAAAAACACAAAATCTATTAGGGCAGAGAACTGGGCAAGAAATTCAAAGTTCCTTACCACTTTGTTCAAAGATAAATGACGGTATCAGTAAGAGCTTCACATGGCTGTAAATGACATGCAAATTGGAGCTCCGAAATGCAAGTTATTATCAAAACAATGTTGGGGTGAATAGTGAAACCCCAAACCCTTCCCTTCTCTCTTCTCACCAGCATGCCCTAACTCTTTTGGCAATAGAAATGAGCTAAAATGCTCATCAGTTATGTTTATATATGTTGGGCTTGGGCCCAGCTAGGGCCCGGTCCAACAGTTTAGCGTTTTTGGTTCGTTTGGCCCAACATTGGCCAAAACCTTTAAGATTAGCGCCCAATTTTTAATTCTAAAAACTTTTCTAAGTTTTTCTACAATTTTAATTTCTCACTCACAGTACTGGACAAACTTAAACTGGTACTGTCGGTTAAAGCACCGGTACGCGTTTTTACACAAATTTTCGCAGAAAATTACATTTTTCCACTCGAAAAAATCTACTGAATTCAAATCTCACCCTTAAATTTTCTAATTAATACTTCTAAATTTTTGAACCTATTCCGAGCAATTAATTTATTATTTTATTTTAATTAAACGGTTAATAACTTTCGGTTCTTACATTCTCTCTGATTGTCTGCCAGTTTATGGATAATACGTCGTGCTGAGACACAGTCTCATACCGAAAGCTTTTTCAAAAGCTCCCTAAAACCTTGACGTGAAACGGGGATCTCGATCCGAAACTATCATCGTTGGCACATCGTGCAACCTCACTATCTCCTTAATGTACAGTCTCGCTGATAAACCATAATTTTAAAGTTTATTAACTACTTTCACATTTATTCATTACAATAGCATAGTTTTGTGAATTCTCCCTAATTTGTGCTTAAGAGTGAAAACATGCTTTTTAGGCCCTTAATTTGCCAAACTTAATTTATTTTAATTCTATTCGAAGCCTTGATAAGTTTGTTAAATTATTTTAGGATTAGAAGGCAAAGATTGAATTAAAGTAATGAAGAAAAAGCATGTAAAACTGGAGAATTCATGAAGAAATGAAGTTTTAAAAATCTACTGGTTGCGCGTACGCATGATATCCCACATATGCGTGACACGCAACACGTCACTCACTTAAAGAAAATGTGGCTGGCAATTGCTGAACTCATTTAAGCCCAAATCCAACTCATTTATGAAGTATTTGAGGCCAAATTCAAGAAGGAACAATGAGAGAGCAATTAAGTTAGTTTAGAATCAAGTTTTAGGTTATTTTCTAGAGAGAGAAGCTCTCTCTTCTCTCTAGAATTAGGGTAGATTAGGTTAATTTCATCTTAGATTCAGGTTTTGATCTTGCCTTGACTTAGATTTCCTTGCAATCTTTTGTTATTGCATCCTTCTTCTCTTAGTTTTATTTGTTATTTCCTTTATTTTGATGATTTTATGCTTATGAACTCTTATTAATCCTGATTTCTATTAATGCAATTTTGATGTTTTATGTTCTTTTGATGTTTGTTTGAGTTATTATTATTATTTTCTTGCATCTGGTAGCTTTAAATTTTATTATTATTACAATTTTATCATGCTTTTATTTCATACCTTCCAAGTGTTCGTTAAAATGCCTCTTTTGGTTTCAGAGTAGATTTTTGCACTCTTGGATTGAGATTGAGGACTTAGGTTCCTTGATGTTATTGATGTTCAGTTTGATTGGTAATTTAGGGTTGTTAGTTGGTTTTAGGATCAACTATGTCCACTTAGACTTCACCCTCCGATGTAGAGGATAACTAAGTGGAATTAACCCTTTGTAATAACTATGCTGTGGTCAATGATCTAAGATAGGAAACCTTGACTCTTAATCCTTACCATGAGTGTCTTTTAGCATTTATATTATCTTAGTCATTAACTCTACTTTCTTGTTCATCACACCAAAACCTCCAAAATATCTCATAAACGATAATATGCACACTTCCCTGCAATTCCTTTGAGAAACGACTCGAGGTTTAAATACTCTCAGTTTTTATTAGTTTGACTTAAGTAACAAACAAATTAAACTTTGATTGAGGGTTGTCTATCGGTTTGGATCTATATTTCGATGAGATTATTTTATGAAAATTATAAACCGACGATTTCTCTCACATCATGTTTTTGGTGCCGTTGCCGGGGAATCACAAATGTGCGCTTGTTATTGGTTATTGTATATATGTGAATAGTGTGAATATGTTTGCTTTTTGTTTCCTTGTTAGTTTTTGCTAGTTGTAGGATTTTGTTCTCTTGATTTCTTGTTAGCTTTTGTTTTTATTTTCTCTTGTTACTGTGAGTTTAATTCTCACTATGTTGTAGGAAATGGGAATTTCATGAAGGTTTGCATCAAGGATGGAAAAATCAAAGGTGGGAGGAGCCTCAAGTATATGAACAATCTTTATGGCAACAACCTCCTCCATCATACTATGAGCATAATCCGTCCCATGGTGCATACCAATCCAATGGATATGGTGGACCTCCTTGTGGTTATCAACCACAACCACCATATGCCTATGAACCCCCTCCTCAACATTGTTCTCAACCTTACTCACAAGCCACATACCACCAAACACCTCTATATGATCATAACCCACATCTACCATACTGATATGTGAGCATCTTTACCCCTTTTTCCTTCATTTTCTAGTTGTTTTTAGTTAGAATTTATTAAGTTTTATTTGATTTTAGTGCAAAAATCCTCTTTGGATGCTACTTTGAGTTATTTTAGTGTTTTTATGATTTCAAGTAGAATTCGGAGTAATTTGGCAGTGTTTTAAGCAAAAAGGAGAAAGTTCGAGCTGTCCCCCTTTGGGCGCTAGCAAGCTTCACAAACAGAAACATCTCTCCTCCCTTTTGGGTGCTAAACGCCCATCTGGTATTTAGCGCCAAGCAGTCCAAAGCCAAGCCCACACTTTGGAGCATCTCTTGTTAGATTTAACCTTTATTTGTTATCTTATATTTTCTTTTTGTAACTTTTAATTAGAGACAATATCTTTTAGTTGTAGGATTTATTATTTTATTTTATTTCCAAATCAAGTTAGATTAGATATAAATGGAAAAAGATTCCCTCTTTAGAAGGATTCAGACCTTTTAACTTTTTGCATACTTTTTAGAAACCCTTGTTTTCTTTGTAAGTCATGATCTACTAAACCTCCTTGGTTGAGGTTAGGAGCTTTGTTTATTTCTATGGATTAAGACTATTGCTTTTCTATTTTAACTAATGTATTGATTCAGTTTTAAGTTATGAATCTAGGTGGAACGAGAGTATGACCCTTATTCTAGATGCGTTCTTGTGGCCTTTGGGAGAGGTCTCTCACCTGAACACAGCTTGAAAGTAAATTCCTCCTAAATTGCTAATTACTTGAACTAATATGGATATGTGACATACAATCTGTTTAGCTTTGGGTAATTAGGGTTTCTGTGGCCCTAAACTAGATTTGAACTTAACCCTCTAATCAGAATCAAGTAACCAAGAGATTGGCGGTTGATGAAGGTTAGAGGATCATAAATCACTAAGAGATTAGGGTTTAGTCAATTACAGTTTGCCATGAATTTGAATCCTGTATGATTAAAATAGTTGGTAAGAAACCTTAATCAACGTCTCAGATACCTTAACTATTTTCTCTCATTGATTTCACACCAAACCTCTTATTTGCTTTCTTTCTCCCTTGTTTACTATTTATATCCACTTTCAACCCAACAAACAACATTTTCTGCTTGCTTAACTAAGCCAATCAGTTAACCATTGTTGCTTAGCTCAGCAATCCTCATGGGATCGGCCCTCACTCACCTGAGGTATTACTTGGATGGCCCAGTGCAATTGCCGGTTAAGTTGTGGATATTCTTAAATTTCGCACTAAGTTTTTGGCGCCGTTGCCGAGGATTGTTTGTGATTGACAACCACTAGTTGTCTGGTTGCTTAGATTAGTTATTTTTCTTAATTTTGTTTATTTTTTTCCCTTAATCTTCGATTTGAGTTTGTTTATTTTCCTTTAATTTCTAATTTTAAGTTTGGTGTCCTTTTATTTTTTTCCCCTTTATTTTCAAAATTTTTGAGTATCTTGATCTTTTTAGTTTTCAAAAATTTTGGTCCACTTTTTCATAGGGTTTTCAACATGTTAGTTAACTACTTGCTTTGTTTTGTTTTACTTCTTTTTACACAGGATACCTCACTAGGAATTTCTCTACCCTGACGTAGTGATCCTCTTTTTCCTTGTTTCTTTTTTTTTTTATGAGCAAGAACAAGGATAAAGAACCCCTTCTTGATTTTCATCTTAAACCTGAGAGGACTGGTGCACGAAATTGTGATCTCCAGGCTCGAACAAATCTTGGTAAAGGCTCCAAATCTTGGTGCTCTGATCTTAATTCATAATTGTCACAACTTCGATACAACTAACCAGCAAGTGCACTGGGTCGTCCAAGTAATACCTTACGTGAGTAAGGGTCGAATCCCACGAAGATTGTTGGTTTGAAGCAAGCTATGGTCACCTTGTAAATCTCAGTCAGGCAGATATAAAGTGATAATGGTGTTTTCGAATATTATATAATAAAACATTTTTGCTCAAGTCCCTCAATTTCAGCCAGAAAATACCTGAAATCACAGAAAAACACACAAACTCATAGTAAAGTCCAGAAATGTGAATTTAACACAAAATCTATTAAAAACATCCCTAAAAGTAACTAGATCCTACTAAAAACATACTAAAAACAATGTCAAAAAGCGTATAAATTATCCGCTCATCAAGGACCTTAAGGCGGTGTTTGCAACAAGCTAAAGCTTACAATGCCGGTGAGAACCTCAATGATACTTTTGAGAAGGAAGCTATGGAGGCTAATGGTGGGAACCCGAATGCTAATAAGCAAGAAAGGATGACGCTGAGCTCATATACTGCACGCACTCTTGACTTTTATGGGTGCAGTATAGCTGTACCTACAATTGGTGTAAATAATTTTGAGTTGAAGCCACAATTAATCACTTTAGTGCAGCAAAACTGCCAATTTCATGGACTCCCGCAGGAAGATGCAAATTTATTCATCTCCAACTTCCTGCAGATATGTGATACTATGAAGACTAATGGAATGAATCCTATTGTTTATAAGCTCATACTCTTCCCATTTGCTGTGAGGGACAGAGCAAAATGGTGGCTGGATACTCAGCCCAAGGAGAGCTTGGACTCTTGGGATAAGGTGGTCAATGGATTTTTGACCAAATTCGTCCCACCTTAGAAGCTGACCAAGCTAAGAGTAGATGTTCAGACCTTTAGGCAGAACGATGGAGAGTCCCTTTATGAAGCCTGAGAGAGATACAAGCAGATGATTAGAAGGTGTCCTCCTGACATGTTTTCAGACTGGACCAAGCTACAGATCTTTTATGATGGCCTCTCAGAGATGGGCAAGATGTCTCTACAAGTGGTTCCTTGCATATGAAGAAGACGCCTGAAGAGGCTAATGATGAGGGAAAAACGATTCCACACAAACTCACCAGCAAGTATATTGGGTCACATCAAGTAGTAATAACTCACAAGAGTGAGGTTGATCCCACAGGGATTGATGGATTGAGAAATTTTAGTTAGGTGATGAATTTAGTTAAGCGAATATTTGATGATTTGAGTGCTTTTGATTAACAGAAGCTAAATTGCAAGAAAATAAAAGGTGCAGAATGAAAATTTGCTGAATCTTAAAGTGTAGGGAAAGTAAATTGCAGAAACATAAAGTGCAAGAAAGTAAAAGAGCTGAAACTTAAATTGCAAGAAAAGTAAATTGCAGAAACTTAAGGTGCAAGAAATGTAAATTGCTGAATCAAAATTGCTGAGAAATGTAAATTGCTTGAAGAACAAAAGGTTTTGGGTACTGGGATTCAGAGTTGAACTAGAAAGTGCAAGCTAAAGTAAATCAGAGAGCTATGAGATGAAGAGATTCAACTCAGTAGCCAAACAGAAATATAAAAGTGCTTGAAGAAACAAATAGCAAGAAAACCTAGCTCAATTATGAAATTCTAAAAGAAAAATTGAAGATCGAAAAAGAGAAATGAGATTTGAAAGCAGATCTAGATCTTAATTTCTCCCTTGACCAAACAGAAAAGAAATTGCAGAAGAAATGAAAATGAAAATAGCAAAGGAAATTCAGATCCAATTCTCTAATTCTCAGAACTAAATAAAAGAAAAGCAAAGATTGTTCTCAGATAACGAAATTCGATGGAGTTCTTCAATTTCAATTCAAAAAACCAAAACAGAAAGTAGAAGTTACAGAAGAAAGAAAATGAAAACTGAAAACAAACTAGATCTAATCCCAATTCCCCAAATTCCAAATGAAAACTAAAAGTGAAAAACTAAAAAATGAGCTAAAAGTCCTTTACAAATTGAATTTGATCCTATTTATACACTTTCTATTTTTGGTCTTCAGATCTTGGAATGGGCCTTTTGATTTTGGATTTGAACAAGCAATGGATCCAGATGGCATTTCATTGAAAATGGGTTGGAGGCATGCTCCAGTAGAGTGCTCCGTTGGCTTTTGTGAACTTGGCATTCACTCTTGCCTTGTGTGCCTTATCACGTGTTGAGCAGCTCCAGTGTAGTGCTCCGTGACTGAAAATGAACGCTACACTCATTCCTTTATTTCCGTGGGCGCGCCTTGCTTTCCTTGCCCAAAATCCATGAAAAAGTTCACAAAAGTGAACGTGCCGTTCACTCTAGTGAACGTTCCTTCCTTGTTGCGTGCCTTGGTTTGCATTTGGCCTCTCCTAGCTTGGCCTCCCCTAGCGTTCAATAAGTGAACGCTACGTTCACTCTTTGAACGTTACTGGTGCATGCTTGGCCTGATTGAGTGCTACATTCAAAACCTTGAACGCTACCTAGCTGGCTGCGCCTTGCTTCCTTGCCCAAAATTCACGCAAAAGGTGGAGATAGTGAACGTTACGTTCACTTCTTTTGAACGCTGGCCTTTGTTGAGTGCTATTTTTTGGGCCTTAAAGATGCCTATCACTTGTGCTATAATCTCATGCCAAATATAGATTTTTATATATCGTTGGAAAGCTCTGAATGTCAGCTTTCCAACGCAACTGGAAGCACATCAATTGGACATCTGTAGCTCATGTTATGGGCCTTTGAAGAAGGCATGGTCACGCTGTTTGGAAGGCCGAAAACGTTCAATTTAGTGAACGTGGCGTTCACTTTAGTGAACGCTGGCTGTTTGGAGGACAAATTTTAGCGCCAGATTCTGAGGTCTAAACTTGATGTTCACTCCATAATTATATATCGTTGGAAAGCTCTGGATGTCTACTTTTCAATGCATTTAAGAGCGCATCATTTCAAGCTCTACAGCTCAAGTTATACTCCTTGGAAGGTGAAGAGGTCAGCTGGCCTTACTACAGGTCGATACTATGTTCATCTTTGCACATTTGGGGTAAGTTTTCTCCCTCAGATTTAGTGTCCACCATGAAGTGCCATATATTCTTGGAAAGCTCTAGATTCCTACTTTCCAATGCCACTAGAATCACCGCATTTGGAGTTTTATAGCTCGATTTATTGTTGTTGGAGTGTAAAGAGGTCAGGGTTGAAAATCCTCTTTGCTCCTCCTTGAGTCTGTTTCCACTCTTTTGCCACCTTGGGGTTGTGATTCTTCTTTTAGTGATTTTATTGATCCTTCTCCTTCATCTTTTCACCTATCATCAACCAAACAAATACAGCAAAGCCTTGGCATAATCATCAACTCTTGCATCATTCATATTATCAACTAAATCTTGCAAGAAATCTAATGAAAATGCATAAAATTACCAATGTTTGATTGAATCTAGACAAGCATACTCAAACATTTACTTATTGCCTAAAAATGCATGAAAACCAAGTGAAAACTAATGAAATAGGCTTGTGAAACTAGTCTAAGATGACTTGTCATCCCAATACCAAACTTAAATCTTGCTTGTCCCCAAGCAAGCAGCAAAATAGAACAAGAATGAATGAAGACAGAGAAGAGTATAAGACTTTATTTGCAAAACATTCAATACTGGTTAATGGGGTTTTCATGCATGGTATCTTAGAGATTTTTATTCTGTGGCTGAGACATCAACACTCCTTTGGATCCTTACTTGAATTACACAAAAAAAAAATGAGACTTGTTATTATTTGGTCCTTAGTTTTTCTTGCTCTCTTTATTTTGATTGAGATTTATTGCTTAGCTGAGGCTTAATGTTATGTGATAAGGAAGCTGGTGCACGAAATCGTGATCGTTCATTCCTTAGTAACAGCGCCACAAACTTAATACGCACGTTCATAATCTTAGTTCTTTTTCACAACTTCGCACAACTAACCAGCAAGTGCACTGGGTCGTCCAAGTAATAAACCTTACGTGAGTAAGGGTCGATCCCACGGAGATTGTCGGCTTGAAGCAAGCTATGGTCACCTTGTAAATCTCAGTCAGGAGAATTCAATTGGTTATGGAGATTTGATAATTAAAATATAATTAAAATATAAAATAGGATAGAAATACTTATGTAATTCATTGGTGAGAATTTCAGATAAGCGTATGGAGATGCTTTTGTTCCTTCTGAACCTCTGCTTTCCTACTGCTTTGATCCAATCATTCATACTCCTTTCCATGGCAAGCTGTATATTGGGCATCAACGTTGTCAATGGCTACATCCCGTCCTCTCAGTGAAAATGGTCCAAATGCGCTGTCATCGCACGGTAATCATCTGCCGGTTCTCGATCATGCTAGAATAGGATCGTGATCCTTTTGTGTCTGTCACTACGCCCAACACTCGCGAGTTTGAAGCTCGTCACAGCCATCCCTTCCCAGATCCTACTCGGAATACCACAGACAAGGTTTAGACTTTCCGAATCTCA
>NC_029793.2:97195922-97200923 GCF_000816755.2 Arachis ipaensis
CGGACTCGGTCCTCTGTATTAGATATCTAAGAGATACTCATTCTAGCTTGTTTGCATGTAGAACGGAAGTGTTTGTCAAGCACGCGTTCATAAGTGAGAATGGTGATGAGCATCACATAATCATCACATTCATCATGTTCTTGTGTGTGAATGAATATCTTAGAGAAGAAATAGGCTTGAGTTGAATAGAAAAATAATAGTACTTTGCATTAATTCATGAGGAACAGTAGAGCTCCACACCTTAATCTATGGTGTGTAGAAACTCTACCGTTGAAAATACATAAGTTAAAATAGGGAAGACATGGCTGAGTGGCCAGCCTCCCATGGAGGTCTAGAGATCTGAAATGATGAAAAGATGATCTCGAAAATGATCCAAAAGATTCTTAACACAATAGTAAAAAGTTCTATTTATACTAAACTAGTTACTAGGGTTACAGAAATAAGTAAATGATGCAGAAATCCACTTCCGAGCCCACTTGGTGTGTGCTTGGGCTGAGCATTGAAGCTTTCACATGTAGAGGTCTTCCTTGGAGTTAAACGCCAGTTTGTAACTTGTTTCTGGCGTTTAACTATGCTTTGCAACCTGTTTCTGGCGTTTAACGCCAGAATAGGGTAGAGAGCTGGCGTTGAACGCCAGTTTGCGTCATCTAAACTCGGACAAAGTATAAACTATTATATATTGCTGGAAAGCCCTGGATGTCTACTTTCCAACGCAATTTAGAGAGCGCCATTTGGACTCTTGTAGCTCCAGAAACTCCACTTTGAGTGTAGGGAGGTCAGAATCCAACAGCATCTGCAGTCTTTCTTCAGCCTCTGAATCTGATTTTTGCTCAAGTCCCTCAATTTTAGCCAGAAAATACCTGAAATCATAGAAAAACACACAAACTCATAGTAAAGTCCAGAAATGTGATTTTTATTTAAAAACTAATAGGAATATACTAAAAACTAACTAAATCATACTAAAAACTATGTAAAAATAATGCCAAAAAGCGTATAAATTATCCGCTCATCACAACACCAAACTTAAATTGTTGCTTGTCCCCAAGCAACTGAAAATCAAATAGGATAAAAAGAAGAGAATATACTATAAATTCCAAAATATCAATGAAACTTAGCTCCAATCAGATGAGCGGGACTAGTAGTTTTTTTGCCTCTGAACAGTTTTGGCATCTCACTTAATTCATCGAAGTTCAGAATGATTGGCATCTATAGGAACTTAGAATTTAGATAGTGTTATTGATTCTCCTAGTTCAGTATGTTGATTCTTGAAAACAGCTACTTTATGAGTCTTGGCTGTGGCCCTAAGCACTTTGTTTTCCAGTATTACCACCGGATACATAAATGCCACAGACACATAACTGGGTGAACCTTTTCAGATTGTGACTCAGCTTTGCTAGAGTCCCCAGTTAGAGGTGTCCAGGATTCTTAAACACACTCTTTTTTTTTTTGCTTTGGACCTTGACTTTAACCGCTTAGTCTCATGCTTTTGGCTTGACACCTTCACGCCACAAGCACATGGTTAGGGACAGCTTGGTTTAGCCACTTAGGCCAGGATTTTATTCCTTTGGGCCCTCCTATCCAGTGATGCTCAAAGCCTTGGATCCTTTTTATTACCCTTGCCTTTTGGTTTAAAGGGTTATTGGCTTTTTTCTCTTGCCTTTTGGTTTAAAGAGCTCTTGGCTTTTTCTGCTTGCTTTTTGGTGCACGAAATTACAATCACACTTTTGCAACACCGCACAACTAACCAGCAAGTGAACTGTGTCGTCCAAGTAATACCTTACGTGAGTAAGGGTCGATCCCACGGAGATTGTCAGCTTGAAGCAAGCTATGGTTATCTTGTAACTCTTAGTCAGGATATCAATAATTCTCAGATTTGATTGTAAAAAGTAAAAGAACCTGAAATAAATAATTGTTATGCAGTAATGGAGAACAGGTTGAGGTTTTGGATATGCTCTATCTTTTGAATCTCTGCTTTCCTACTGTCTTCTTCTTCATGCATGCAATGCTCCTTCCATGGCAAGCTGTATATTGGTGGATCACCGTTGTCAATGGCTACCATCCGTCCTCTCATTGAAAATGGTCCAAATGCGCTGTCACCGCACGGCTAATCATCTGTCAGTTCTCACTCATGTTGGAATAGGATCCATTGATCCTTTTCCATCTGTCACTACGCCCAACACTCATGAGTTTGAAGCTCGTTACAGTCATCCCTTCCCAGATCCTACTCGGAATACCACAGACAAGGTTTAGATTTTTCGGATCTCAGGAATGGCCGCCAATAATTCTAGCCTATACCACGAAGGTTCTAATCTTAGATTAGAAACCCAAGAGATATGCACTCAAACTATTGCAGTTAGAATGGAGGTGGTTGTCAGGCACGCATTCGTAGGTGAGAATAATGATGAGTGTCACGGATCATCACATTCATCAGGTTGAAGTACGAGTGAATATCTTAGAATAGAAACAAGCGTGATAGAATGGAAAACAGTAGTAATTGCATTAATTCATTGAGACTCAACAGATCTCCTCACCCCCAACCATGGGGTTTAGAGACTCATTCCGTAGAGAATACAATATAAAACGTGTAAAGTGTCATGAGGTACAAGATGAATCACTAAAAGTAGTTTTTATAATAAACTAGTGACCTATGGTTACAGAAAATGAGTAAGCTAGAATAGTTAGTGAAAAAATCCACTTCCGGGGCCCACTTGTTGTGTGCTTGGACTGAGCATTGAAGCTTTCTTGGAGTTAAATGCCAGCTTTTGTGCCAGTTTGGGCGTTTAACTCCAGGTTTCATGCCAGTTCTGGCATTTTGACGCCAGAATTTCTATGCTGAATTGGAACGCCGGTTTGGGCTATCAAATCTCGGGCAAAGTATGAACTATTATATATTGCTGGAAAGCCCAAGATGTCTATTTTTCAACGCAATTGAGAGCACACCAATTGGACTTCTGTAGCTCCGGAGAATCCACTTCGAGTGTAGGGAGGTCAGAATCCAACAGCATCTGTAGTCCTTTTTTAGCCTCTGAATCAGATTTTTGCTCAGGTCCCTCAATTTCAGCCAGAAAATAGTTGAAATCACAGAAAAACACATAAATTCATAGTAAAGTCCAGAAATATGATTTTTGAATAAAAACTAATAAAAACATAATAAAATCTAACTAAAATATACTAAAAATATACTAAAAATAATGCCAAAAAGCGTATAAATTATCCGCTCATCACTTTTTCTTTTTCTTTTTTTTATTTATTATTTTTTTTGCCAATTTTCTTTTCTCTTTTTTTTCGCAAGCTTTTGTATTCACTGTTTTTTCTTGCTTCAAGAATCAATTTTTTGATTTTTCAGATTATCAAATAACATTTCTCCTTTTTCATCATTCTTCAAGAGCCAACAATTTTAACATTCATAAACAACAAATTCAAAAGACATATGCATTGTTCAAGTATTCATTCAGAAAACAAAAAGTATTGTCACCACATCAACATAATTAAACTAATTTCAAGGATGAATTCGAAATTCATGTACTTCTTGTTCTTTTGTAATTAAAACATTTTTTCATTTAAGAGAGGTGATGGATTCATAGGACATTCATAGCTTTAAGACATAGACATTTAAACACTAATGATCATATAGTAAAGACACAAACATAAATAAAACATAAGGCTCAAAAACCGAAAAACAGAAAAATAAGAACAAGGAGATTAAGGAACGGGTCCACCTTAGTGAGGGTGGCGTCTTCCTCTTCTTGAAGAACCAATGGTGCTCTTGAGCTCCTCTATGTCTCTTCCTTGTATTTGTTGTTCCTCCCTTATAGCTCTTTGATCTTCTCTAATCTCATGGAGAATGATGAAGTGCTCTTGGTAGTAGGGATAATTAAGCGTTGAATAAACTCCAACCATCTTCTAGCAACAGGCTTAAGGTCCGGTCTTCTCAATTGAACCGGCTTGCCTCTTGAGTCAACTTTCCATTGAGCTCCTTCCACACATATGTCCATGAGGACTTGGTCCAACCTTTGATCAAAGTTAACCCTTCTAGTGTAGGGGCGTGCGTTTTCTTGCATCATTGGCAAGTTGAACGCCAACCTTACATTTTCCAGACTGAAATCTAAGTATTTCCTCCGAACCATTGTAAGCCAATTCTTTGGATTCGGGTTCCTACTTTGATCATGGTTCCTAGTGATCCATGCGTTTGCATAGAACTCTTGAACCATTAAGATCCCGACTTGTTGAATAGGATTAGAGAGAACTTCCCATCATCTTCTTCTAATCTCTTGTCGGATCTCCGGATATTCGCTCTTTTTGAGCTTAAAAAGGACCTCAGGGATCACCTTTTTCTTGGCCACAACTTCATAGAAGTGGTCTTGATGGACCTTTGAGTTGAATCTCTCCATCTCACATGACTCAGAGGTGGAAGCAATTGCCTTCCCTTTCCTCTTTCTTGAGGTTTCTTTGGCCTTAGGTGCCATTAGTGGTTATGGAAAAACAAAAAGCAATACTTTTACCACACCAAACTTAAAAGGTTTGCTCATCCCCGAGCAAAAGAAGAAAGAAAGTAGTAGAAGAAGAAGAAAATAGAGGAGATGGAGGGAGAAAGTGTATTCGGCCAAGGGGGAGAAGTGGTGGTTGTAATGTGTGAAAATGGAGTAGTGTTGAGGGGTTTATATAGGGGAGGGGGGGGGGTAGGTTTTGGCCATTAGGGTTGGGTTTGGGAGGGAAAAGAATTTGAATTTTGGAGGTAGGTGGGGTGTATCGGGTAGAGTGGATGGATGTGAGTGGTTAAGAGTGAATGGCACTAACACTGGAAAAAGCGGCACACCTAGCCACGTTAAGAGTCACGTTAATTACATTAACGTCAACTCTAACAAGGAAGGAACAAAGAAGTGCCAACATTAGTGACACTCACCTTTGTCACTAACGTTGGACCAAGCCACCATTAGCCACGTTAGTTGCCACGTTAATTGCATTAACATGGAAGCTAACGTGGAGGAAAGAAATGATGAG
>NC_029793.2:97208557-97212990 GCF_000816755.2 Arachis ipaensis
GTCACGTTAGCTACACTAACGTGGACTCTAACGTAGGGAGGAAGGGCAACAAGCAAACGTTATTGGAAAAGGTGAATGCCAATAACGTTTGCGAAGGACCAAGAGGCAACGTTAGTGGTCACGTTAGTGCCACTAACGTTGAAGTTAACGTGGACCATCTTGGGTTAGGAACGTTAGTGAAAAAGGTGATCGTCACTAACATTCTCGAACCCACATTTTCACTTAATGTTAACACCACTAACATCCTAACTAACGTCCATGCCTAACTCACAATTTCTCTGCAAGCAAAGCTGAGCCCACTGAAGACTGCAACTGCTTCAACTAAAGATCCAAAGGCCCATATCCAAGGCTTGAAGAGCCAACTAGAAGATCAGAAGAGTAGTATATATAGGAGTAGTTTTGAACTAGTGAGAGAGCTTTTGGCATTTTGGAGAACTACACTCTGTATATTTTACTTTCTCAGCAACTTCTAGTTTTAGTTTTCATAATGTACTTTACACTTACGCTTTCCATTCCCAGAGCTGTGAACAACTAAACTCCTTTCATTGGGTTAGGGAGCTATGTTGTAATTTGATGGATCAATAATAGTTTTCATTATTTTTCTTCTTTCTTTTCTCTTGGTTTTACTAGAAAGCTTTCAATCTTCATCCTATTGGGTAGTTATCATGGAAAAGAAGCTATTCATACTTGGATCTCTTCGGACTTTGGAAGAGGAATGAAGAGATCATGCTAGAAATTCTTTCTCATGTTGGACCAAATTGGGGTTTGGATGGATACGGTGACATATAATCCTACCAATACTTTGATTTGGGAATACATGTGGTATAATCAGTGACCATACTTCATCTCTTCTCATGAGCAATTAGACCAAGGAATTAGATATTGATCAAGATTTGAGAGATTGGGTTGCCAAGGAATTGGAATCCAATCACTTAAGATTGCCAAGGAGATCAATGAATGCATTGATTGAGGAAGAGATGAGAATGAACTTGATCCGGAGAATACAAAATCTCCTGAGCCCAATGAATCCCCCATTTCTGATCTTACCCATTCTCTTTACTTTCTGCCATTTACTTTTATGTTCATCTTCCCCATTCCCCATTTAAGATTTAGCAATTTACTTTCCGTCATTTACATTCAGTTTTTTATTTCCAGCATTTACATTTTCTGCCATTTACTTTCCCGCCATTTAACTTCCTGCAATTCTCAAATCAAAGTCTGCTTAGCTCAACTAAAACATTCCTCCAATTAAAGTTGCTTGACCAATCAATTCCTGTGGGATTCGACCTCACTCTATTGTGAGTTTTTACTTGACAACAATTCGGTATACTTGCCGAGGGAAATCTGTTGAGAGACAAGTTTCCGTGCATCAAGTTTATGGCGCCATTGCCGGGGATTGATTTTGTATCAACAATGATTAAATTGGTGGATAACTAGATTGAGCATTTTTCTTTTGTTTGATTTAATTTTTGTTTGATTGATTCACTTTCAGTTTCAGTTATTTTCTTCCCGTTACCCCTACCCGTTTGTGGTGTTCTCTTCTTTGTTACAATTTAGTTCACTAACCCACTAACTGTTTGATATATTGGATCACTCACACTAACAGCATTTTAACAAGAATACTCTCTATCTCCCTTTTGCTTTGGCCTTGTTTGTTGTATGACAGGTAGAAGAAGTGGGGCTTCAACTTCTTTTGATTCTGAACTTGAGAGGATCTTCCTTAGATTAAGGAGGGAAGCAAGAGGAAAGAGAGTTGTTGGTGCTGAGGAAGAGGAAGAGTACTTTGAACCAGACATGGATGAGAATATGGAGAACCATCATGAAGAAGAAGCTCACAACCATGGCAGAGAAGGTCCAGTGCATCATGCTGAGCAAGAGAGAAGAGTTTTGGGATCTTACATAAACCCAAACCCAGGAAACTGTGGAAGTAGCATCCAAAAGCCAACTATACATGCCAATAACTTTGAACTAAATCCACAGCTCATCACCCTTGTTCAGAACAACTGTTCATTTGGAGGAAGTGTTCAAGAAGACCCCAATCAACATCTCACCACATTCCTGAGGATATGTGATACTGTGAAGTCTAATGGTGTTCATCCTGACACCTATAGACTACTTCTGTTTCCCTTCTCACTGAAGGACAAAGCATCTAAATGGCTGGAATCCTTCCCGAAGGAGAGTTTAACAACCTGGAAAGATGTGGTGAACAAATTCTTGGCAAGATCTATCCTCCTCAAAGAATTAATAGGTTGAGAGCTAAGGTACAAACCTTTAGGCAACAAGATGGTGAAACTCTCTATGAAGCATGGGAGAGGTTTAAGGACTTGACAAGAAGGTGCCCGCCAGATATGTTCAATGAATGGGTGCAGTTACACATTTTCTATGAAGGTCTTTCTTATGAATGAAAGAAGGCAGTAGACCACTCATCTGGGGGATCTCTGAATAAGAAGAAGACCATTGAAGAAGCCATAGATGTCATTGAAACTGTAGCTGAGAATGACTACTTCTATGCTTCTGAAAGAGGCAACACTAGAGGAGTGATGGAGCTAAACAACGTGGATGCACTGCTGGCCAAAACAAGATGATCAATAAGTAGCTGGCTGACCTTACCAAGAAGATGGAAAGGAACCAAGTGGCAGCAATTACCACCTCATCAGCAACCCAAGAAGGAGTGAATGCAGAAGCAGAGGGTGATCAGGAACAAGCCAACTACATTGGAAACTCACCTAGGCAGACCTATGATCCATACTCCAAAACTTATAATCCTGGTTGGAGAAACCACCCAAACTTTGGGTGGGAAAATCAACAAGATCAAGGCCAAGATCAGAGATGTCACAACCCCAACAACAATGCGGCTCACCAACATTCCATACAGAGATCATATCAGCACCCACTAACAACACCTCTCAACATCTATATTAAAACTAAAATGGCCATCCTCATCCCTCCAACCCCAACTCACCATCATCCGAAGATAGACTCTCAAGGATTGAGACTCTACTTGAAGGCATATGTAAGGAACTCCAAGATAACAAGGTGTTCAAGGAGGAGGTGCGAGCCAATATCAAAAACCAGGGAGACACCATTAAGAGGCTAGAATTTTAAGTGGGATACCTCTCTGAGAAGATTCCCAAACCTACTGACAGCTTCCCAAATGACACAGAGAAAAACCCAAGAGGTGAAGCAAAGAAAGTAAGATGGGAAGAATGCAAGATGGTCACTATAAGTGATAGGGAGACTGAGGAAGAGCTGAACAAACCCTTCAAACACTATGGAGATACGTTAGCAGAGAAGCAGGAAGAGGCTCACCAAGAAACCAAAATTACACAGAAGGAGATGCTGGAACTCTATGCACCTTTTCCCCAAAGGCTCAAGGGTGGTGTCGAAAAGAGAATATACTCAAAGTTCCTTGATATGTTTGCATCTCTCCATGTAAACATACCATTCATCAAGGCTCTCCAACAAATGCCCTCATACATTAAGTATATGAAGGAGCTGTTGACCAGGAAAAGCTCACTCAAGGGAGGACAAACAATAGTGATGAATAAGGAGTGCAGTGCTCTCATTCAACCAGAGTTGCCTACAAAAAGGAATGACTCAGGGAGTTTTCACATCCCCTGTGCCATAGGAGAAACAATGTTTGATAAAGGACTCTGTGACCTGGGAGCAAGCATCAACTTAATGCCTTTATCCCTTATGAAGAAGCTGCAGATCAATAAGCTAATGGCCACAGACGTAGTCATCAGGCTGGCTGACAAAACTCAAAAACAAGCAGTAGGAGTGGTTGAAAACATGTTGGTGAAGGTTGGGAACTACTTCCTTCCCACAGACTTTGTCATATTGGAAATGGAAGAGAGTCACCTTCACCCAATCATATTGGGAAGACCATTCCTAGATACAGCCAGAGCACTCATAGACATGGAGCGATGAGAGCTAATACTGAGGATACATGACGAACAACTCGTATTCAATGTCTTCAAACCCTCACAAGAAGCAGATCAGGAAAATAAGGAACCAAGGGGAGAGCACGACAAAGCACTGATGGAAGAAACAAGCATTGAAGCACAAGCTGTACACTTGGGAATCCCTTTGGTTGACAAACAAGACAGTCAGTAGTTGTCACAGCTAAAGGAAAACCAGGAGGAACCTAAACCACCAGAGTTATATGAGACCAGCAACAAAATTTCCTTGGAAAAAAGGCCATAAAGAGCAGGGCAACATCAAAAGGAACAAAGAAGAAGGCACCAAGCAGATGGAGGAACAAGAAGATCCCTACAGAGGACTTCTCTCCAGGAGATAAAGTGATCTCAGCTTATTTCTCAGATATCCCACCTCATCTCCCCACCATCCCATCTCAGCTACCTAAAGTTTTCATCATCAACAGAATTCTCTCCTTAGAACATGTGGAGATTCTTGATGAAGCCAATGGATAT
>NC_029793.2:97213868-97235867 GCF_000816755.2 Arachis ipaensis
TGGGGGGGGGGGGGGGGGGGATTTGAAGCATTACTAACCACCCTGACAAAGTCAGAACGTCAAGCTAGTGACGCTAAAGAAGCGCTTCATGGGAGGCAACCCATGTTTTATATGCTTTAAAGTAGTTAATAATGCAAGGTTTATGAATTCCAAATCAACTTTGACATATACTTAAATGAATCCTTTTATGCAGCACATAGTGAAGAACAAGTTTGGTGTTCAAGGCATACTAAGAAGAGCATAAATGCAATTCATATCATGTTACTCTTAGAGCCTTGAACAAAACTTTGTACACCACATGGACACAAACAATTAAAAAGTTTGGTGTCACCAATGTTGCATACATGAACAATTAAAAAGTCAGTTGGTTTGCATTCATGAATAGCACTTAGTTAGTTAGAAACAAAAACTTTAAAAATTAGTTATTCCAATTTTTTTTAAATTTTGCCGCCACTTTCCACAATTTCATTAATCACACCCCTTTTGTTTTGTAGAAAAATTGATGGGACAATTGAAGGAGGAGGGTTCGGCCACCACAAAAGGAGAGGACTATACACGTGTCTTCAAGGGGAATGCCTTGGGAAATGTTGCCATGCAACATTGAAAGAATGACACGCTTGGAAATCGAACTAACCCCATCATAAAGTTGATGATCATTGTGCTCATCCCATGCTAAACTCCATCTGTTCATCATACACCCACTCCATCAATCTACACCTCTCATTCACTCACCACTTCCCTATATAAGTGGTTCTTATTCCATACTCCCTTTCACATTCCAATACCCACTCTTTACACTTCCCACTCTCAGAACCCAACTCCCCTTACCCCATCAAAGACACACTCCCCACCTTCACATATCAACTCCTACTCATGGCATTATCGAGCTCCAAGAGGAAAAAAAGGAAGGAACCGGTGGAGAGCATCCCTTTCGATGAATGGAGATTCAAAACTGCATTCCATGAACTCGAATTTGAACGGATAAAGCACAAAAAGATATTGCCTGAGTTAACATTCCAGTTCAACGAGGATGAGTGCCTACAGATTCGAGAGAAGATTGAACAAAGGGGTTGGCAAAGGCTCACGAACCTAGAAGCAAAGATAAATGCAAACCTCATCAAAGAGTTCTATGCAAATGTGGTCAGAGAAGACAAAACCAAGGCCCCTACCTTCAAAAGTTATGTGAGAGGAACAGAGGTGGACTTCAGCCCCAATGCCATAACAAGGACTCTTCAGCTGAAATCGCCACATTTTGATGAGCCCAGCTATCATGTAAGAATAAGTAATGGCCCCGACAATGATGAACTTGAAAAAATTGTAAACGATATGTGTGTTATAGGATCTGACTAAGAAAGGTGTTCGGATAGGAGACCTCGGTTCATCAGGAGAGGAGACCTCATCCCGGAAGCCAAGGGATGGTTTGAACTCATGAGGAGATCTATCCTTCCAGTCGCAAATAATTCTGAGGTCAACACTACTTGAGCTACTATGGTACATTGCTTAATAAAGGGTGGAGGCATCAATGTGCACGAAATTATAGCCGAGGGGATTCAAGAGTCAGCCGAGAAGAATGATCCAGGTGCTAGACTTTGGTACCCCAGCACCATCCTTAGACTGTGTACGAAATTCAAGGTAGTCTTCGAGGACAGCAATCCAAATTAGGTAAACCCTGGGAGGTTAGTTACGCTACAGCGTATAACTTATGTGGCACCCGCCCAACAACAAAGAAGGCCTCAAATAGGGAAAAGAACATCACAAGAAGGACCTCACCGAGAAGAACCTCATCAAGAAGAATACCAGCAAGAAGAGTACTATGATCCAACCAACATAAGCTTAAATCACATTCACGGAGCCATTGAGGAGCTAGCAAGGAGCTACATGGATGGACAAGAACAGTAACTGCACATTCAAGCCCAAAGGATGGATCATCAAGAAGAGCTACTCTCTAATTGGATGGGTCAGCAGAGGGAGTGGCAGAAGCAACAAATGGAGCAACAACAGGAGCAATACTCCCAGCTCATTCAAGCCATCAATCAAGTGACTAAAAGGTAAGAGCGTCAAGATAAACACCTTCAAGAACTTAACTAACGTCAGCTAGCTCAAACAAAAGCATTCAATGAGTTCAGCCTGCTTAATGAAGGACGGCAACTACATAGGGAAGAATTAAACATAAGCACTCAAGCCAAGTTGAACTATATGACTGGGCATATACATAATCTGCACTCTGCAATCCCTAAGTATGATACAGTCCAAAAAGAGCTAACAGAACAAGAGGAAAGGAAGGTGAAATAGCAGAAGGAAACATTGAAAAAGAAAATGGAAGATGCTGGCTTCTGAAAAAAGTTGATTGGGAAAAGCAAGGAAATTGGGGGTTCAAGCACTCAAGAAAGACACAAAGAAGAGGGAGAGCATGGGCAACCCCATGAGTAAAAGGTGGTGGAGTTCCCTCTTTGTTCCATCTTTTTCAAGTCTTAAATAAGGAAAATCATGTATGAAATAGAACATGTTTCCATGGTAGTCTAGGAGTTTAAATTCTGCCTAAGTTTTCATTGCTTGGGTCTATGCTTGCTAGTCTAATGTCACTGCTGCATTTCCACCTTTGCTTACTTGTATGCTTGTCCTTTTAAGTCAAATAAAAAGAGATGTTATGAAAAACCAGAGTGAAGTTCAAATTGTGGAGTAAGTTCTTAAGCTTGTGGTGTAGTAATTACTTAGCTAAGTTGGTTCACCAACAAGGTAGGAATGCAACTATCTGTCCCGAATCATATGCTTGAAACACACCTCATGAGACTAGCTAAATAACAAGATCCTAATAAGAAAAAAGGAAAAGAAAAATGAAAGTTGAGAAATAAAGAAAAAGAGTAAGAAATAAGGCTAGGCACCAAGGGTTGAATCTTGAGGCATGTGTCTGTGGTGCTCCTGTATAAAGGATATACTTGGATGAATAAGCTCTCAGGGGTGCTTTATCACTTGGTAACTTGGGTTAACTAACCCAAGATTATCAGCTGAAAGTCCACTATCAAGAGTAACCTTTGCTACAGAACACTTAGTAACCCAAAGAGGTGCTGGACACCAAGGTCTCAAGAAGGAAAATAACAAACCATGTGCCTGTGGTGTGTATGTATGGGGGAAAGAGACTTAAGGGAGTAAGTCCTTAGGGGTGTCTTAACACCTAGCACCTTGAATCAACTGGTTCAGGAGTGCTGGCTGAAAGCTTATCTTAAAGAGTCGCCCCCTCACAAAGCACCTAGTCTAAGAACACAGTTAAACCCTGAAAAGATAAAGGGATCAATGAATAAAAGTCTCATAGGGTGCTATCAAGTGAGTCTTCCGGGGCATGATAAAGGTCTGAAAGCCAGTGAAGGAATGAACCTAAGTTGCTATGCATGAAACCCCATAAAACCAAGGACATGACTTCCACAATAATGACTCATTTCTCTTGTCATTTCATTCATCATTCTCATGTTTCAGTACTTGCTTAGGGACAAGGAAGCTTTAAGTTTGGTGTTGTGATGCCAGGGCATTTTGGCCAGTTTCACTGACCTTTTATTTACTGTTTTAGGGTAGTTTCATGCATTTTCTTAGTTAATAAGCAAGTTTTGGATAGATAATCACTTACATCTTGATTCAAGCAAATAGTGCACGAAATTGTGATTCACACTTTTCACAACTCCGCACAACTAACCAGCAAGTGCACTGGGTCATCCAAGTAATACCTTACGTGAGTAAGGGTCGATCCCACGGAGATTGTTGGCTTGAAGCAATCTATGGTTACCTTGTAAATGTTAGTCAGGAGATTAATTATGATTATCAATTTGAATTGCGAAAAATAAAAGAGCATGAAATAAATACTTGTTATGCAGTAATGGAGAATATGTTGGAGTTTTGGAGATGCTTTATCTTCTGAATCTCTGCTTTCCCCCTATCTTCTTTTTCACACACGCAAGGTTCCTCCTATGGCAAGCTGTGTGTTGGTGGATCACCGTTGTCAATGGCTACCATCCGTCCTCTCAGTGAAAATGGTCCAGGTGCGCTGTCACCACACGGCTAATCATCTGTCGGTTCTCACTCATGCTGGAATAGGATCCATTGATCCTTTTGTGTGTGTCACTATGCCCAACCCTTGTGAGTTTGAAGCTCGTCACAGTCATTCAATCTCTGAATCCTACTTAGAAAACCACAGACAAGGTTTAGACTTTCCGGATTCTCAAGAATGCTGCCAATGGATTCTAGCTTATACCACAAAGATTCTGATTAAGGAATCCAAGAGATACTCATTCAATCGAAGGTAGAACGGGCGTGGTTGTCAGGCACGCGTTCATAGATTGAGAATGGTGATGAGTGTCACAGATCATCACATCCATCATATTGAAGTGCGAATGAACATCTTAGATAGAAACAAGCGTGTTTGAATAGAAAACAGAAATAATTGCATTAATTCATCGAGACACAGCAGAACTCCTCACCCCCAACAATGGAGTTTAGAGACTCATGCCATCAAAGAGTACAAAGTTCAGATCTAAAAATGTCATGAGGTACAAAATAAATCTCTAAAAGTTGTTTAAATACTAAACTAGTAACCTAGGTTTACAGAAAATGAGTAAAGTAAGATAGATAGTGCAGAAATCCACTTCTGGGGCCCACTTGGTGTGTGCTGGGGCTGAGACTTGAGATTTACATGTGCCTAGGCTATTTCTAGAGTTAAACGCCAGGTTGTAACCTGTTTCTGGCGTTTAACTCCAACTTGTAACCTGTTTCTGGCGTTTAACGCCAAAATGCAACATAGAACTGGCGTCGAACGCCAGTTTATGTCGTTTATCCTTGAGCAAAGTATAAACTATTATATATTTCTGAAAAGCCCTGGATTTCTACTTTCCCACGCAACTGAGAGTGTGCCATTTGGACTTCTGTAGCTCCAGAAAATCCATTTTGAGTGCAGGGAGGTCAGAATCCAACAGCATCTGCAGTCCTTTTTCAGCCTGAATCAGATTTTTGCTCAGCTCCCTCAATTTCAGCCAGAAAATACCTGAAATCACAGAAAAATATACAAACTCATAGTAAAGTCCAGAAATGTAATTTTTATTTAAAAACTAATAAAAATATAATAAAAAGTAGTATTACCACCGGATACATACATGCCACAGACATATAACTGGGTGAACCTTTTCAGATTGTGACTCAGCTTTGCTAAAGTCCCTAATTAGAGGTGTCCAGGGTTCTTAAGCACACTCTGTTTTTGCTTTGGACCTCGACTTTAACAGCTCAGTCTCAAGTTTTCACTTGATCCCTTCACGCCACAAGCACATGGTTAGGGACAGCTTGGTTTAGCCGCTTAGGCCAGGATTTTATTCCTTTAGGCCCTCCAATCCACTGATGCTCAAAGCCTTGGATCCTTTTTATTACTCTTGCCTTTTGGTTTTAAGGGCTATTGGCTTTTTGCTCTTGCCTTTTGGTTTAAAGAGCTTCTGGCTTTTTCTGCTTGCTTTTTCTTTTTCTTGCTCTCTTTTTTTTTTGCATTTTTTTTCTGCAAGCTTTGTTCTTCACTACTTTTTCTTGCTTCAAGAATCACTTTTATGATTTTTCAGATTATCAAATAACATTTCTCCTTTTTCATCATTCTTTCAAGAGCCAACAATTTTAACATTCATAAACAACAAATTCAAAAGACATATGCACTGTTCAAGCATTCATTCAGAAAACAAAAAGTATTGCCACCACATCAAAATAATTAAACTATTTTAAAATTTGAAATTCATGTACTTCTTTTTCTTTTTCAAAAAGCAATTTTCATTTAAGAAAGGTGATGGATTCATAGGACATTCATATCTTTAAGACATAGACACTTAGATACTAGTGGTCATATAGTAAAAACACAAACATAATTAAAAATGAAGCATAGTAAACGAAAAACAGGAAAATAAGAACAAGGAGATTAAGGAATGGGTCCACCTTAATGAGGGTGGCGTCTTCCTCTTCTTGAGGAACCAATGGTGCTCTTGAGCTCCTCTATGTCTCTTCCTTGCCTTTGTTGCTTCTCCCTCGTAACTCTTTGATCTGCAGTCAATTGCTCTACCACTGAATTATGGAAAAATAAAAAGCAATGCTTTTACCACACCAAACTTAAAAGGTTTGCTCGTCCTCGAGCAAAAGAAGAAAGAAGTGGAGAAGATGGAGGAGATAGAGGTATTTAATTGGTGGTTTTGGGAGGGGAATGGTTTGAATTTGAATGGTGAGGTAGGTGGAGATCCTGTGTGGTCCACAGATCCTGTGGGGATTCTGTGGGTCCACAGATCCAGAGGGATCAAGGATGTATCATCCCTGCTCCTATTAGGCGTGTAAATGCCCCTGCAGTGCAATCCTGGCGTTTAACCCTAGACTGCTGCCTGTTTTTGGCATTAAACGCTCAAATGTAGCCTGTTTCTGGCGTTTAACGCCAGGTTGATGCTTGTTTCTGGCGTTAACTGCCAGCTTGGTGCTTGTTTCTGGCGTTAAACGCCAAAATGCTCTTCCTCCAGGGTGTGCTATTTTTAATGCTGTTTTTCATTTTGTTTTTGATTTTTCAGTAGTTTTTGTGACTTCACATGATCATCAACCTAAAAAAAAAACATAAAATAGCAATAGAAAATAAAGAGATATAGTTAAATAACATTGGGTTGCCTCCCAACAAGCGCTTCTTTAATGTCAATAGCTTGACCTTACTGAGCTTTTAATCTAGTCTCAGCCTTGAGCATTCTTGCTCAACATTGCCTTCAAGATAATGCTTGAGTCTCTGTCCATTAACAATGAACTTCTTATTAGAATCAATGTCTTGAAGCTCCACATGGCCATAGGGTGACACGCTTGTAATCACATATGGTCCCCTCCATCGGGATTTCAGTTTGCCGGGGAATAATTTGAACCTAGAGTTAAATAGCAGAACCTTCTATCTTGGTTCAAAGACTCTAGGTGACAACTTTCTGTCATGCCACCTTTTTGCTTTCTCCTTGTAAAGCTTAGCATTTTCGAAAGCAGTGAGTCTGAATTCCTCTAGTTCATTTAGCTGGAGTAATCTTTTTTCTCCAGCTAATCTGGCATCAAAGTTTAGGAATCTGGTTGCCAGTAGGCCTTATGCTCCAGTTCCACGGGCAGATAACAGGCCTTACCATACACAAGCTGGTATGGAGAGGTCCCTATAGGAGTCTTGAATGCTGTACTGTAAGCCCACAGAGAATCATCCAAGCTTCTCGCCCAATCCTTTCTACGGGTACTTACTGTCCATTCTAGGATTCTTTTTAGTTCTCTATTAGAGACTTCAGCTTGCCCATTTGTCTGTGGATGATATGGAGTTGCCACCTTGTGGCTAATTCCATACCGGACCATAGCAGAGTAAAGTTGTTTGTTGCAGAAGTGAGTGCCCCCATCACTAATTAGTGCTCTAGGGACACCGAACCTGCTGAAGATATGTTTCCGGAGGAACTTCAGCACTGTCTTAGTATCATTAGTGGGTGTGGCAATGGCCTCTACCCAATTTGGATACATAGTCGACTGCCACCAGAATATAAGTGTTTGAGTATGATTGATAAACCCATATTTTATGATATATTTTGTGCTTAATCTGAGTGATTTATTCAATCCTTCACCCACTTATTCATATTAATTGGATGGTTTTACTTTCCCTTCCTTATTATGTGATGTATGTGAAAGACATGTTTCAAATGCTTTAAAATTAATTATTTAATCACCTTTATTTCCATTCGATGCCGTGATTAGTGTGTTGAGTAGTTTCAGATCTTTTAAGGCAGGAATGACTTAAAGGATGAAAAGGAAACATACAAAAATGGAAGGAAAGCACAAAACAGAGTTTTTGAAGAAACTGGTAGCCACGCGATCACATGGGCGACGCAGCCGCATGCCAGCGCAAAAAGGCATTAACGCGGCTGCATGACTGACGCAACCGCGCGCCTCGAGCAAAACACATATGATGCGGTCGCATGACTGACGCGACCGTGTGACAAGAAAAACTCTGAATGACGCGACCGCGTGACCCACACAGACGCGTGACAGAGGCCACGCACCAGAAATTGCAGAAAACACTCATAGCGAATTCTGAAGCCCTTATTGGCCCAAATCCAAGTCCAGAAGGCATAGACCAGAGGTTATGAAGTGGGGGAATGCATCCATTCAAGGGAGTCTCCACTTTAGTTAGTTTTCATGATTTAGATTTAGTTTAGAGAGAGGTTATCTCCTCTCTCTCCCCTCTTTAGGATTAGGATTTAGAATTAGGATTTTATTCGCTTTTAGGATTATCTCTTTAGCAGGTTCAATATTCCCTTTTATTTACTTTTTCAATTTAATTTATGAATTCTTCCATGTTACAGATTACTCTTTTGAATTAATGTTATTTGAGGTATTTTAGTTTATTATTGCTTTCTTTTATTTACATTATTGTTATTCCAATCTGAAGACATTTTTATGCCAGTAGATTTACTTTTCTCCTTTTGGTCTTGGTTAAGAAATAAGTAACTCAGGAGTTATCAAACTCAAACATGATTGATAATTGTTATCTTTGTTAATTAAATTGAACTTCAATAATCCCAATCTTTTCTTAGGAAATAAATAGGATCCAAAGATCAAAGCAATTAATCCCTTGACCTTCCTTTATCTTAGTAAAGGTTAACAAAGTGGAATTAAGATTCAATTCTCATCATCTTTGATAAGGATAACTAGGATAGGACCTCTAATTTCTCATACCTTGCCAAAAGTTTATTTACATTCATCTATTTATTTTACTTGCCATTTAAATTACTTGTTCTTCATTTACTTTAATTGCTAATTAAACCATTCGCTCCTCATTCTCAAAACCCCAATTTACAATCTCCATAACCAATAATAAGAACATACTTCCCTGCAGTTCCTTGAGAAGACGACCCAAGGTTTGAATACTTCGGTTATCAACTTATTTAGGGGTTTGTTACTTGTGACAACTAAAAAGTTTGTATGAATGGACTTTTGTTGGTTTAGAAGCTATACTTGCAACGAGGATTTATCTGCGAATTTCTAGACCACGCAAAAGTTCTCTCTTCAAAATGGCGTCGTTGCCGGGGAACTGCAATCGTGTGCCTTATTATTGGTTATTGTAAATATTTTTCTTTTACTTGTTTATTTGTCTTTATCTTCCCCTTTTTATTTCTATTAGCTACTATGAATTCTCACCCCTTTCGCTTTGAGTTTGGTTCTAATGTTATTGAAAGGAATGGAAGTTATAACAGGAACATGCATCAAGGTCAGAACAATCAAAGATGGATGGAGCCAAGAGGATCTGATCAACCCTTTAGGCAACAACACCCTCCAAGATATCATGGACAAAGACCATTCTACAATGCATACCAAGCCAATAGACATGGTGGACAACCCTGCAATTACCCACAAGCCCCACCATGTGCCTATAGACCATCCTCTCAACACAACCTTGAACCACCACACTCACAAGCTCCTTTTCACCATTCACCACCGTATGATCCTCATCTACCCCGATTCCATTCCAATTACTCCCAAATATCACCACTTCCCCATGTACCATATCCAAATCTATCACCCCAAGAATCAGAGGTTCGCCTCAAGGAAACAGTAGATCAACTTCAAACAACCCTTCATCAACTGGAGCAAGCAGTAAGTCTATTATCTTCTAGACGTTCGAACATTCAAGGACCTCCCACAGCCCCATATGGACAATCTAACGAAGAGCGTAGCACGAAGGAGATACTAGAAACCTCAGTGGACAAGACAGAGCATGGCTTCGTCCTGGAACAAGTAGAGGAAGCTGTCATTATTAAAGAAGAAGAGTTGGTTGAAGACTTAGGAGACGCTGAACTTCCATGGGAATCCAGAGTTGTGGAAAATTCTGTCAAGGATGTTACAATTGATGCTAAGGAGGACAGTGCCCAACCCCCACGTAATGAACTTGCATCCGGAGTGAATTCTCTGAGATCAAAGAATCTTCCCCAAGTGAATACGAAGGTGATACAGAGGTAGATTTCTCTCCACCTCCAGTCTATGACTTAAGTGATGAGGAAGACATGGATAGATTTCATCAGGACATGGAAACATTTGAAGAATCTTGCAAAGAAGTGGAGAAATTCACAGAAGAGCACAAGGGAGTAGAACTCACAGAACCACTGGAACCACCTATCCCAAGGCCATTGCCACCCAATACAAGTTTCAAGTGGGTACAATCCTTAACCTTTAACTGTGTTTTTCCACTTGAATATGGTTTGCTTGAAACAGATGGCCAGCTTAGAGCTCTCTGCGGCTTTAAGACTAAGCGGAAAATGGCTCGTACTCAGAGCTGGTGCACAAGGTTTAATAAGGTTCCACGCTTCTACTCGAAGTGCATGGATTGGCATCATGATCAATCGGATGGATCTCGGAAAACGTTTGGTTATCCTGGTGAGAATCTAATTTCTAAACCGCCCAGATGGAAAAGTATAGATCAAGACGAAGGCGGATTTAAAAGCAAAGTTTGGGATCCTAGAATCTATACTGACATTCGTCACCCCGGGAGCCTGACAATCTGTTTGAAGCTGCTCAGAAGCTTCACATGCATAGTTTGGGACCCCGGAGGCTATTGGCATTCCAAGCATTGGTGGAGATTTCTGGATGAATTTAAGTACAAGCCACCATAACAGGAAGCTCATCCAATGTCCAACTTAAGGACTTTAACTAAAAGTGCTAGGTGGGAGACAACCCACCATGGTATGATCGTTCTTTTTTAATTTTATTCCGTTTTGTTTATTTTTGAGTTTTATTTTATTTTTACTTCATTGAACCTAGAATCATGCATAACATTCATATTAGCATTGCATTCTGCATTTTACACAAAAAAAGGGTGCGCGACGCGACCGCATCATTCATGCGATCGCGTCAAGTTGTGAAAAACACTTCCCACGCGACCGCATCATTCACGCGGCCACGTGATCTGGAGATCGGTGTAAAGATCCAACGTCCAGAAAGTTAGGCTAGAATCGTGCGGCCATTGTGCGTTTTGCACAAAATGCCCACGCGATCGCATCCCTGACGCGATCGTGTCACTTGCACAACATCAATCCCATGCGACAGCGTGAGTGACGCGATCGCGTCGCATGGATTACACAACACCCCAAAAGAAGACAGAGAGTTGCGCTGAAACGACGCTGGATTCGTGCGTTTAGCACAATTTCCAGCGACGCGATCGTATGGCTCAGGTGATCGCGTCATTCACTCTTTTAGCTATCCCATCCGATCGCGCCACTCACGCGATCGCGTGGATTCAAATTTATATCCCCCCCAGTAATGCGAACCCTAACATTCGCGCCCCCCCAAACCCCTCTCCTCCCTCTCTTCTTCTCAGATCACACCACCACCACCCAGCCACCATATTACCCCTACCTTTCCTTCCCTGCCCCCGAACAGCAGCCACCGCCGCCGCGCTACCCTCCTCCGCCGCGCCAGACACCACCGCCACCATCCCCAGCCACCTCTCTGCCCCACTCTCCTTAATTTGCCTACCAGGTTCCGACGAATGCCACGCTTCTATCCATTCGTAGTTAATTCATATTTTTCTGTTTATGTTCATATTTAGGCTAGTTAGCTATGCATGTTGTAGTGGATTCTAGGTTGTTAGGTAGCCTAGGATGTGGATAGTGGATTTAGGCCTGTTTAATTGCACTATTCATGTTTCTTGTTTTATCAATTTGTAATTCTGCTGTTACTATGAAGTTTAGTAATGTTCATATGCTACTTTTCAAGTTCATGCTGCTATGCTCTTTCTTATTCATACTATTTAATTGCAGCTTTAATTTTGATTCATATGAACTATTCTGTTGCTGTTTATTTTCCGGGACAATCCAATTTTAGCCGGAACGCTGCCCAAATTTCTGTAAAATGTTTCCATTCATATCTTGGTTTTGGCATTGATAAACCACTATTTTATGGTTTATATTATGTTTAATTGTGTGGTTTATCATGATCCTTACCCACTTATTCATTAAAATAGCATGCATTTATATTTCCTTCCTGAAATTATTACATGATTGAAAACTGCTTCCTAGAAGACTTATAATTATGCATTTTAATTCTCCTTTATTCCATTCAATGCCGTGATCTGTGTGTTAAGCGTTTCAGGATTTATAGGGCATGAATGACTTGAAGATTGGAAAGGAAGCTAACAAAAATGGAAGGAACACAAGAAATTGAGGAGATAACCAGCGAAAAGTGACGCGGTTGCATGGCTCACGCGACCGTGCAAAAGAGGAGGAATCACAGTGACGCGGCCGCATGGCTCACGCGACTGCGCGGAATGAAAAAGCACAAGCGACGCGGAGGCGTGGACGACGCGAATGCGTGGCAAGGAAAAACGCGAATGACGTGTCCGCATGGATGACGCGATCGCGTGACATGCGCGATCTGCATAATTTGCAGAATTCGCTGGGGGCGATTTTGGACCCTATTTTGACCCAATTTTCGGCCCAGAACAGCAGACTAGAGCCAGAGAACATGCAGAAACCAAAGACAACATTCATTCTACACAGTTTTTAGTTTTAGATCTAATTTACTCCTCCTCTAGGTTTTCTCTCCATACATTCATAGTTCTTAGGATTAAATTTTCTCTTACTTTTTGGGATTGGAACACTGAGAAGAGTTATTACCTCATTAAGACTTCGTCATTCTAGTTCGTTTTCTTTACTTGGCTTTACTCTTCCATGTTCCTTGCTTTGTTTAATTTTACCATTGGAATATTTTTAGGATTATTTAATACAAGGATCACTTTTAATTTTAATTGATTATTTTGATTTTTATTTACAATGTCTTTCTTCAATTCCTTTTCATATGCTATGAATTTTGCATTCACAATGAGCGAGTAGTTCCCTAACTTGATGGGGAGTTGATTGAAAGGAACCGTTGAGTTGAAAAGCTTGAAAGAAAAATTGTAATTGGTTTAGGGTTAGATTTCCTTCTAGTTTCTAACACCAATCTCTTTTAATTAAGTGGATTGCAACTTGTGAACAGCCATAGCATTCCAACTTGTTTGACTTTCCCTTACCTAGTAAGGGATAACTAAACAGGACAACCTTTAATTGTCAATTAATCTTCAGAGTATTCCAACAATAATAGGGATCCCAACTAATCAACTCCCAGTCAAGGCTTTTATTTACATTATTCAAATTCATCAATTTAATTTCCTGTTTACTCAACTCAAACCTTTTTGAAAACATCTGATTAATAAAATAGCACACTTTTCTGCAACTCGTTGGGAGACGACCTGGGACTCATACTCCCAGTATTTTAATTTCAATTTTTTGTGACACCTTTTTAAATTGATAGGCAGATTTCTGGCGAGTTAAGAACTATACTTGCAACGTATATAAATTAACAATTTTTAATTTGCCAATTTTTGCCCGCATCAATTTTTGGCGCCGTTGCTGGGGAGTTGCAATAGAGTGCTAAAGTTATTAATTAGAATTTATTTATTTGCATTTTATTTTATTTTGTTACTATGAGCTGCATGTTTCTTTCGTCAAATGACGCGTTCACTTCCTGATCCATGCTTGCTAATATTCGATCCTGAAATTGAAAGGACTATTTCACGAATAAGGCGAGCTCGGCGTCGGTTAGTCCTCTCTGAGGGTGGATCTGAAACGTCAGTTGAAGAAGAAACCAGCCCCCGTTCTACTTATTCGGTTGATTCACGTGCAGAAGACATGGCAGCTAGGAGAGTTACCATCCAGGAGGAAGGAGCCCTTGATTTTACAATGCAACCGTTTCAAGCGCATCACCCAGTGGTGGCCACAGATTTTGAAATAAAGACCGCACTGCTCAATTTGATGCCCAAGTTTCATGGCTTACCTGCTCAAGAGCCTATCAAGCACCTGAGAGATTTCCAAGCAGCCTGTTCTACTGTCAGGCGTGATGGTGCTGATGAAACTTCAATTTTGCTGAAAGCTTTCCCGTTTTCTCTTGAGGGAAAAGCAAGAGAGTGGTACTACACTCAACCCCTAGCAAATGTATCCAACTGGGATACGCTCAGAAAAGAATTTTTGGAGAAATTCTTTCCATCTGAAGTTACTGATAAACTGAGGAAAGACATTTCCACGATTGTTCAAGATGACAACGAGACTCTCTTTTAATACTGGGAGAGCTTCAATAATCTTCTGGAAGCATGCCCCCACCACATGATTGACAAAATAGTGTTACTCAGCTACATCACATAGGGTATGAGGCCCCAAGATAAGACCATATTGGAAAGTGCTAGCAATGGGTCTATGAAGAAGTACAAGACCACTGATGAGGCATGGCAATTGATCAGCGACTTAGCTGAATCTACTAGGAACCACAGGCAGAAACAAGGCCGTTCAAAAGCCGTTGCAGAAGTATCCTCTAGCAGAGAGACTGCTGCTCTAGCTCAGAGTATCTGTGAAATGACCAACTTGCTGAAGCAGATGCAGTTGAATCAACAACAAGTTCAGCAAGCTCAACCTTCTCCAGCACAGCAAAGCCAACAGTTAGTCCCACAGAGAGTCTGTAGAATTTATGCTGATTATAGCCATTATACTGATGAATGCCCGCAGCTCCAGCAGGAAGACAACATGGTGGCATCCACTCATAACTTCTATGACCACCCCAACCAAGGGTACAATCAAGGTGGAAATCATAACCATGGATGGCAGGACAATTCTAACCAGAATTGGAAGGACAACAATAATAGAGGAGGCAGAGATAATCAGAAAAATCAGAGGTGGAATAACAACAACAAGCAGCAGAACCAACCTTACAGAGCACCTCACCTGAGGCAATCCCAAGGGCCACAGAATACCCAACAGCAGACCTCTCAAATTACTTATCCTTCTTCATCTCCTAATGATGAGTTACTACATTCTATTGATAGGAGACAACAGGTTATGGAAAACAACCTTAGTGCCACTCTAAATGGTCTGACCTCTGATGTACAAGCTCTCGCCTCACAGATTGGATCAATGCAAAATTCCAATAACCAACCTTCATGTTCCACTGGAATTTCCTCTCAACCATTACCCAATCCAAAGGGAGGCATTAATGCCATCACCCTAAGGTCTGGAACCACACTGCAGGAGAGGAATCAGGAGGAGCCAAGCCCACCAGAACATACTTCAGCTGAAGAGGTAGTAGAAATAGAAGATGTTGAAGAGGAAGAGGACATACAGGACATGGATGAAAAAGAAGAAGCCCAACCATAGGAGGAAGCACCAAAAGGCACAGACACTGCAAAAAACACCACTCCCATTCCATTTCCACAACTTTCAAGGAAGCCCAGGAAGCAGCTGGAACCCGATCCCAAAATGGTAGAAATATTCAAAAAAGTTGAGGTAACTGTTCCTCTTTTTGATGTTATTCAACAAGTACCTAAATATGCAAAGTTTCTAAAAGATTTATGTATACATAAAGACAAAATTAATGAATTAGAAACTATTGCTTTAGGTAGTTCCATATCTACTTTAATGGGAGGATTACCTGAAAAGTGTAGTGACCCATGTCCTTGTATAGTTAGTTGTACTATTGATGGAGTAGTAATTTATGATTGCATGTGTGATTTAGGAGAATGTGTTAGTATAATGCCTTTGTCTATATATGATATTTTGAGGCTCCCTCCCCTTAAAAAGGTCGGCAGCTCATTTTGTGTTAGTAGATAAAAGCATTATTATAGTGACTGGAGTTGCTGAAGATGTTTTAGTGAACATTAAAGGGCTTACATTCCCCACTGATTTTTATATCTTGGAGATGCCCCATAATGACTCAGATAAGCCATCATCAATCCTACTTGGAAGACCATTCCTAAAGACATCAAAATTCAAATTGGATGCTTTTTCAGGAACATACTCTTTTGAAATAGATGGCCGAATAGTGATCTTCAATCTGAATGGAGTCATAAACAACCCTCCAGAAGATCATTCTATCTTCCAGTGTGATGTCATAGATAAAACTGTAGCTGAAGTTCACAAGGAAGAATTAGAAGAGAGGCACACTGGACAAGGTCCAAGTGTGGGGACCCTCTTGACTGACAATGAGGGCACTTCGGCATTTTCACAAGCTTCAGACAATCCAGAGCCTGCCCATGATCAGAAGTTGGAATTAAAACCTCTCCCTCCACATCTCAAATATGCTTATCTTGAAGATGAGCATAAGTTTCCCGTTATCATTGCAAGGGAACTCACTTCTCAACAAGAAAAGCAGTTACTTGATGTACTGAGGAGGCACAAGAAGGCAATTGGGTGGAGTTTGGCAGACATAGTAGGCATCAACCCTCAAGTATGTGAGCACAGAATATTTTTAGAAGAGGGAGCGAAACCTGTTCGTCAACCCCAAAGAAGATTGAATCCCACTATCTTGGAAGTTATCAAAAAGGAAGTGACCAGACTGTTGGAAGCAGATATCATCTATCCCATTTCAGACAGTGAATGGGTTAGCCCAGTGCAAGTGGTGCCCAAGAAGTCTGGAGTCACTACAGTGAAGAATGAGCATGGAGAGCTCATAGCAACTAGAGTTCAGAATGCTTGGAGAGTCTGCATTGATTACAGGCGTCTCAACCAAGCCACTCGTAAGGATCACTACCCACTTCCATTCATTGATCAAATGCTGGATTGCCTGTCAGGTAAATCACATTACTGCTTTTTAGATGGTTACACAGGTTATTTCCAGATTCATATAGCTCCTGAGGATCAGGAAAAGACCACTTTTACATGTCCTTTTGGGACTTATGCTTACAAGAGAATGCCCTTTGGCTTGTGCAATGCACCAGCTACTTTCCAACGGTGCATGATGAGTCTTTTCTCTGATCTTATTGAGGACTGTATGGAGGTCTTTATGGACGATTTTAGCATTTATGGTGATTCTTTTAGCCTTTGCCTAGATGGATTATCTAGAGTATTAGATAGATGTGTTAATACAAACCTTGTATTGAATTTTGAAAAATGTCATTTTATGGTAAAACAAGGGATTGTATTAGGACATGTGGTATCTAATAATGGCATTTCTGTAGACCCAGCAAAGGTGAATGTTATTTCTAGTTTACCTTACCCCTCTTCTGTGAGAGAAATCCGTTCGTTCCTTGGCCATGCAGGTTTTTACAGGAGATTTATTAAGGGCTTTAATAAGGTAGCACTTCCCTTATCCAGATTACTGCAGAAGGATATTGAGTTCGAGTTCTGTGAGGATTGCAAACAAGCGTTTGATAAGCTGAAGGCCGCCCTAACTCAAGCTCCAATTGTGAGAGGACCAGACTGGAGCCAGCCGTTTGAAATCATGTGCGATGCTTCCAACCATGCAGTAGGAGCAGCGTTGGCTCAGCGTGAAGGTAAGGATCCTTTTGTTATTACCTATGCGTCTAAGACTTTAGACGCTGCCCAGTCCAATTATACTACTACTGAGAAAGAGCTTCTTGCTATTGTTTTTGCACTGGATAAATTCTGAGCTTATTTACTTGGTGCTAAAGTAGTAGTATATTCGGACCATGCAGCTTTAAAGTATCTATTAGGTAAAAAGGAGTCCAAACCAAGGCTTATACGTTGGATACTGTTATTACAAGAATTTGATTTAGAAATAAAGGATAGGAGTGGTAACCAAAATTTAGTGGTAGACCACTTGAGTCACCTTGAGCACATTAAGGATGATTCTACTCCTATAGATGATAATTTTCCATTTGATAACCTGCAAGCAGTATCTGAAGTATTCCCTTGGTATGCACCTGTAGCTAATTATCTAGTTAGCTGCACATTTCCTCCAAACTTTTCTAAGCATCAAAGAGACAAGCTGAAAAGCGAGTCTAAATATTATATATGGGATGACCCATATTTATGGAGATGTGGCGCTGATAAGGTAATTAGACGTTGTGTGTCTCAATCAGAATTTCAGTCCATTTTAGAGGCATGTCACTCATCTGAGAGTGGAGGGCATTTTGGCCCTCAACGAACAGCTAGAAAGATCTTAGACTGTGGATTCTGGTGGCCTACTCTTTTTAGAGACGCTGCTGAATTTTGTAAATCTTGTCTCCCATGCCAAAAATTTGGTAATATATCCAGGAGGGATGAGATGCCTCAACAAATTATGCTTTTCTGTGAAATTTTTGATGTTTGGGGCATTGACTTCATGGGTCCATTTCCAAATTCTAATGGTTATTTTTATATATTGTTAGCTGTGGATTACGTTTCCAAATGGGTGGAAGCACTTTCTACTCGTACTGATGATGCTAACACTGTTGTTTCCTTTGCGAGAAACCATATTATTTGCCGCTTTGGATCACCACGAGCAATCGTGAGTTATCAAGGCACCCATTTTTGTAACAGGAGACTAACAGGATTAATGAAGAAGCATGGGATAATTCATAAGGTTGCGACAACATACCATCCTCAAACCAATGGGCAAGCCGAGGTGTCAAACAGAGAGATAAAGCGTATCTTGCAGAAGATAGTCAAACCTCATCGAAAAGACTGGAGCACCAGGCTACAAGATGCACTCTGGGCATACAGAACAGCATACAAAACACCCATTGGAATGAGTCCTTTCTGCTTAGTTTATGGAAAAGCTTGCCATCTCCCAGTTAAAGTAGAGCACAGAGCCTTTTGGGTAGTCAAGGAGTGCAATATGGGAATTGAGAAAGCCGGAGCTGAAAGGAAGTTGCAACTGCAAGAACTGGAGAGCATTCGCCTAGAAGCTTATGAGAACTCAAGAATATACAAGGAGAAGATGAAGGTTGTACATGATCAGCACATCAAGAAAAAAGAGTTCCAACCTGGAGATTTAGTCCTCCTTTACAAATCTCGACTGAGGCTCATGCCGGGTAAGTTGAGATCAAGATGGGAAGGTCCATACAGAGTAGAGAAGGCCGAACCGTACGGAGTTTATCACCTAAGTCATCCTTCATGTTCTGAACTTATCAAAGTTAATGGACAACGCCTGAAGCTATACCATGGCAAGAAGATGCAGAAAAACAAGGAGCTTGAGATCTTCCTCTTGGAAGATCCCCACATAGCAGAAGATTAAGCTAGTGGAGTGTCCAACTTACGGACGTTAAAGCAAAGTGCTAGGTGGGAGACAACACACCATGGTATGATCGTTCTTTTCTTTATTTTTAGTTTTTCATATTCAATAACTCTTCTCTTTACCAGTACTTTCGTGCATCTGCATCTGCATATTTAAAAAAAATAAAAATAAAAAAAATAAAGCCACACGATGCGACTGCATCAGTGTCGCGTCCGCGTCGCAAGGAGAGGGGACAAAAATAAAAACGAACAGAGAGTCACGCTGGAGCATGGCTGGAGGCGTGCCAGTGGCACAATTCGACCCATGCGGCCGCGTCGCCGACGTGTCCGCGTCGTATGGGCATAATGGCCTCCCACGCGACCGCGTGACTGGTGCACGAATTGTGAATCACACTTTTCACAATTCGTACCACTAACCAGCAAGTGCACTGGGTCGTCCAAGTAATACCTTACGTGAGTAAGGGTCGAATCCCACGGAGATTGTTGGTTTGAAGAAATCTCTGGTTATCTTGTAAATCTTAGTTAGGAGGTCAATTATAGTTATCAGTTGACTTGCAAATGAACAAGGGAACATAAAATAAATACTTGGTATGCAGTAATGGAGAATATGTTGGAGTTTTGGAGATGCTTTGTCTTATGAATCTCTGCTTTCTCCCTGTCTTCTTCTTCACGCACGCAAGGTTCCTCCTATGGCAAGCTGTTGTTGGTGGATCACCGTTGTCAATGGCTACCATCCGTCCTCTCAGTGAAAAAGGTCCAGGTGCGCTGTCACCGCATGGCTAATCATCTGTCGGTTCTCGATCATGTCAGAATAGGATCCATTGATCCTTTTGCGTCTGTCACTATGCCCAACACTCGCGAGTTTAAAGCTCGTCAGAGTCATTCAATCCTTGAATCCTACTCGGAATACCACAGACAAGGTTTAGACTTTCCGGATTCTCAAGAATGCTGCCAATGGATTCTAGCTTATACCACGAAGATTCTGATTAAGGAATCCAAGAGGTATTCATTCAATCGAAGGTAGAACAGAGGTGGTTGTTAGGCACGCATTCATAGGTTGAGAATGGTGATGACTGTCACGGATCATCACATCCATCATATTGAATTGCGAATGAACATCTTAGATAGAAACAATCGTGTTTGAATAGAAAACAGAAATAGTTGCATTAATTCATCAAAACACAGCAGAGCTCCTCACCCCCAACAATGGAGTTTAGAGACTCATGCCGTCAAAAGTTACAAAATTCAGATCTAAAATGTCATGAGATCCAAAATGAATCTCTAAAAGTTGTTTAAATACTAAACTAGTAACCTAGGTTTACAGAAAATGAGTAAACTATAACAGATAGTGCAGAAATCCACTTCTGGGGCCCACTTGGTGTGTGCTGGGGCTGAGACTAAAGCTTCTCACGTGCCTGGGACTGTTTTGGGCGTTCAACGCCAGCTTTGGATCCTTTTCTGGCGTTGAACTCCAACTTGCAACTTGTTTCTGGCGCTGGACGCCAGAATTGGGCAGAGAGCTGGCGTTGAACGCCAGTTTACATCGTCTATCCTTGAGCAAAGTATGGACTATTATATATTGCTGGAAAGCCCTGGATGTCTACTTTCCAACGAAATTAAAATCACGCCATTTGGAGTTCTGTAGCTCCAGCTCCTATTTCAGTATGATGATTCTTGAACACAGCTACTTTATGAGTCTTGGCCGTGGCCCTAAGCACTTTGTTTTCCAGTATTACCAACAGATACATGAATGCCACAGACACATAATTGGGTGAACCCTTTTAGATTGTGACTCAGCTTTGCTAAAGTCCCCAATTAAAGGTGTCCAGGGTTCTTAAGCACACTCTTCTTTTTGCTTTGGACCTTGAATTTAACCGCTCAGTCTCAAGTTTTCACTTGGCACCTTCACGCCACAAGCACATGGCTAGGGACAGCTTGGTTTAGCCGCTTAGGCCAGGATTTTATTCCCTTAGGCCCTCCTATCCACTGATGCTCAAAGCCTTGGGATCCTTTCTATTACCCTTGCCTTTTGGTTTTAAGAGCTTTGGCTTTTTCTGCTTGCTTTTTCTTTCTCTCTATCTCTCTTTTTTTTTTTCTGCAAGCTTTGTTCTTTGCTGCTTTTTCTTGCTTCAAGAATCATTTTTATGATTTTTCAGATTATCAATAACATGTCTCATGTTCGTCCTTCTTTCAAGAGCCAACATATTTAACAGTCTTAAACAACAAATTCAAAAGACATATGCACTGTTCAAGCATTCATTCAGAAGACAGAAAGCATTGCCACCACATGTTACTAATTAGAATTTTTCGTATTAAAAAATCGAAGTTTATTGCCTCTTATTCAAAAGATCTACTATTTTATTCATGTTTGCTGATGATGAGAAAAATAGACTATAACTTAATTGGATGTAAAATCAAAACAGACACTAATTACTACTATATGACTCCTAAGGTAAACTCCTATAGCGACAACTATCACAGAGTTAAAGCAGAAATTGGAATTTAACAACCTTTGTTTTGGGAAGTGGATGTTCCTTGGATCTGTGGGGTGCTTAGACCTTCAAGAGATAACTTCTGGCGCTTCAATTCCCTCAAGTCACGCCCTTGCTCTTCCTGTTCTTTAATCAAATAGCAAAGAATTTGACTTTGTTCCGTCTGTTCCTTTATTATTTGTTCCATAGCTTCTTGCATCTTGGTAACTGATGTTTCAAGATACTCCCAATATTCAGATTGAGGGATTTCTGGGAGAAATTCCTGTGTTTTCTTCTTGATGGGGTCATCCTGTGCTTGTTGTTTTTCCATTGATGCTTTGGTGATTGGTTTCTCAATTGAGATATACTCAGTTATTCCCATCCTTACTCCAGCGTCCTTGCAGAGCAGCGATATCACGCTTGGTTAAGCCAACCTGGCCTCCTTAGAATTTTTGTTAGCAATTTTGTAGAATTCAGTTGAAATCAGTTGATGAACTTCCACT
>NC_029793.2:97235925-97249294 GCF_000816755.2 Arachis ipaensis
TATTCCCATCCTTACTCCAGCATCCTTGCAGAGCAGAGAAATCAAGCTTGGGTAAGCCAACCTGGCCTCTTTAGAATTTTTATTAGCAATTTTGTAGAATTTAGTTGAAATTAGTTGATGAACTTCCACTTCTTTTCCCATCATGATGCAATGGATCATCACTGCTCTTTTAACAGTGACTTCAGAACGGTTGCTAGTGGGCAGCAAAAAATGCCCAATGAAGTCCAGCCATCCTCTGGCGACTGGTTTGAGATCTTCCCTTTTGAGTTGATTTGGGACACCCTTCGTGCTAGTGGTCCACCTTGCTCCAGGGATACATATATCCTCTAGAATCTTATCCAGGCCCTTGTCTGTTCTCATCATTCTCCTGTTGAAAGAGTCTGGATCATCTTTCAGCTGAGGTAGCTTTAAGATCTCTCTGATCTTGTCAGGGATGGTATGAACAATCTTTCCTCTGACCACGGTCCGATATTCATAAAAAGCAGTTCCAGATAGTTTTTGCTTGTCTGTCTGCCACATATTAGCATAGAACTCCTGGACCATATTCCTTCCCACTTTCGTCTCAGGATTAGCTAGGACCTCCCAGTTCCTTATTCGAATTTGCTCCTGGATCTCCGGATATTCGTCTTCTTTTAGATCGAATCTAACTTCCGGGATCACTGATCTTAGACCCATTATTTTGTAATAATGGTCTGAATGTTCTTTAGATAAGAACTTCCCTTGATTCCAAAGTGGTTTTGGAACGCTCTCTTTCTTGCCTCTTGAAGTGGGTTGTTTTCCCATAGGAGCCATGATCTTAGTGATCACGGATAAACACACCAAACTTAGAGGTTTGCTTGTCCTCAAACAAAAGAAAAGAAAGGAGAGGGATAGAAGGAGAGCTAGGTGCAATTGTTGATGGAGGGGGGGGAGGCCGAACCCATATTTAAAGGGAGGGGGGTGGGTTCGAAAATTTAGAAAAGATATGATAAAAAAGATTGATTTGGAAAAGATAAGATAGAAGATATGATAAGAGAGGATATAGTTTAAAATTGAAAAGATATGAAAATTTTTTGAAAAAGATAAATCTAGATTTTGAAAAAGATAATGTGGAGGTTTGAAAAAGATATTAGTTGAAAAGATAGATTTGTTTTGAAAATTTGAAAAAGAGTTGAATTGAATTGAAAAAGAGAGTTTGTGCTTATGGATTAAGATACATTTGATATTTTTAAGGTAGGGTTTTTAGAAATCAGGGTTCTTAACATGTTTATGCAAGAAATCATGAATTGAAGCATGAAAATTAAGATTAAAATGAAAAATATGAAGAAAAAATGAATTTACCTCCTCCCCACCATCCTGGCGTTTGAACGCCCAAACACTGCATGTTTTGGGCGTTCAACGCCCAAATGCTGCCTCTCCTGGGCGTTCAACGCCCAGCTGCTGCTTCTTTCTGGCGTTGAACGCCAGGAAGTCCTTTGTTATTGGGCGTTTTTCTGAACACCCAGAATGCTGTAAATCTGGCGTTAAACGCCCAGATGGCTATCCTCACTGGCGTTCAACGCCCAGTGGATGCTTCTGTTGGGCGTTGAATGCCTAAAACAGACTTTTACTTGCATTTTCTTGCCAATGAGCTCTTTTTCTCTGTTTTGTGTGCAAAATCCTTCTGTAACCCTGTGAACTTATACAATTGACTCTTTACCTTAGGATCAGTGAACTTTATATAAACAAATAAAAATAAAAATAGGGTAAAATGCTTAGAGGATTGATGCCCCATGGCTGGGTTGCCTCCCAGCAAGCGCTTCTTTATTGTCTTTAGCTGGACCTTGCTGAGCTTTTAGTCTAGCTTCAGCCTTGAGCACTCTTGCTCAACATTGCCTTCAAGATAGTGCTTGATTCTCTGTTCATTGACAATGAACTTCTTATCAGAATCAATATCTTGAAGCTCCACATAACCATATGGTGATACACTTGTAATCACATATGGTCCCCTCCACCGGGACTTCAGTTTCCCGGGGAATAGCCTGAGCCTGGAGTTGAACAACAGAACCTTTTGTCCTGGTTCAAAGATTCTAGATGACAGCTTTCTGTCATGCCACTTTTTTTATTTTTCTTTATAAAGCTTGGCATTTTCGAAAGCAGTGAATCTGAATTCCTCTAGCTCATTTAGCTGGAGCAATCTTTTTTCTCCAGCTAATTTGGCGTCAAAGTTCAGGAATCTGGTTGCCCAGTAGGCTTTATGTTCCAGTTCCACGGGCAGGTGACATGCCTTACCATAGACCAGTTGGTATGGAGTCCCTATAGGAGTCTTGAATGCTGTTCTGTATGCCTACAGAGCATCATCCAAGCTTCTTGCCCAATCCTTTCTACGGGTATTTACAGTTCGTTCTAGGATTCTTTTTAGCTCTCTGTTAGAGACTTCAGCTTGTCCATTAGTCTGTGGATGATATGGAGTCGCCACCTTGTGGCGAATCCCATACCAGACCATGGCAGAGTAGAGCTGTTTGTTGCAGAAGTGAGTGTCCCCATCACTGATTAGTACTCTAGGGACCCCAAACCTGCTGAAGATATATTTCTGGAGGAACTTCAGCACTGTTTTAGTATCATTGGTGGGTGTGGCAATGGCCTCAGCCCATTTTGATACATAGTCAACTGCCACCAGAATATAAGTGTTTGAGAATGATGGTGGGAAAGGTCCCATGAAGTCAATTCCCCATACGTCAAACAACTCAATCTCCAAGATTCCTTGTTGAGGCATGGTGTAACCATGAGGCAGATTACCAGCTCTTTGGCAACTGTCACAGTTACGTACAAACTCTCGGGAATCTTTATAGAGTGTGGGCCAATAGAAGCCACATTGGAGGACCTTGGTGGCTGTTCGCTCACCTCCGAAATGGCCTCCATATTGAGATCCATGGCAATGCCATAGGATCCTCTGTGCTTCTTCTCTAGGGACACACCTACGGATTATTCCGTCTGCACATCTCTTAAAGAGATAGGGTTCATCCCACAAGTAGTACTTTGCATCAGTGATTAATTTTTTCTTTTGTTGCCTGTTGTACTCCTTGGGTAGGTTTATTGCAGCTTTATAGTTTGCAATATCGGCAAACCATGGTGTTTCCTGAATGGCAAATAAATGCTCATCCGGAAAAGTCTCAGAGATCTCAAGAGAGGGGAGGGACGTCCCTTCTACTGGCTCTATCCAGGACAGATGATCAGCCACTTGGTTCTCTGTCCCTTTTCTGTCTCTTATTTCTATATCAAACTCTTACAGAAGCAACACCCATCTGATGAGCCTGGGTTTTGAATCCTGCTTTGTGAGTAGATATTTAAGAGCAGCATGGTCAGTATACACAATCACTTTTGATCCTACTAAGTATGATCTGAACTTGTCAATGGCATAAACCACTGCAAGTAATTCTTTTTCTGTGGTTGTGTAATTTTTCTGGGCATCATTTAAAACACGAATAGCATAATAAATGACGTGCAGAAGCTTGTCATGCCTCTGTCCCAATACTACACCAATGGCGTGATCACTGGCATCACACATTAGCTCAAATGGTAATGTCCAGTCTGGTGCGAAAATAACTGGTGCTGTGACCAGCTTAGCTTTCAGCGTTTCAAAGGCCTGCAGACACTCTGTGTCAAACACAAATGGCATGTCAACAGCTAGCAGATTACTTAGAGGTTTTGCGATTTTTGAAAAATCCTTTATAAACCTCCTATAGAAGGTTGAACCACTGGTTTAGCATTATCCTTCAATAAGATTTTGTGCATGTATCTAGCTGGGCTTATGCCCTTAAGGTCATCTATAGACCACCCAAGAGCTGTCTTGTGTGTCCTTAGCACTTGAATAAGTGCTTCCTCTTCCTGTGGATTTAAAGCAGAGCTTATGATCACTGGAAAAGTGTCATCTTCTCTCAGAAATACATATTTCAGGGATGGTGGTAATGGTTTGAGCTCGGGTTTAGGAGGTTTTTCCTCTTCCAGAGGAAATTTCAGAGGCTCTTTTATCTCCTCTGAATCCTCCAAGTAAGGTTGAACATCTTTAAAGATGTCTTCCAACTCTGATTCGAGACTCTCAGCCATGTTGATCTCTTCTACCAAAGAGTCAATAAGATCAACTTTCATGCAGTCTTTTGATGTGTCTGGATGCTGCATGGCTTTGATAGCATTCAACTTAAACTCATCATCATTGACTCTCAGGGTTATTTCCCCTTGTTGGACATCAATGAGGGTTCGTCCAGTTGCTAGGAAGGGTCTTCCTAGAATGAGAATAGCACTCTTGTGCTCTTCCATTTCCAGCACTACAAAGTCAGTGGGAAAGGCAAATGGCCCAACTCTGACAATCATGTCTTCAATCACGCCTGATGGGTATTTAATGGAGCCATCAGCAAGTTGGAGACATATCCGGATTAGTTTAACTTCTTCAGTTAAGCCAAGCTTTCTGATAGTGGATGCAGGTATTAGGTTGATGCTTGCCCCAAGATCGCACAAAGCTGTCTTGGTGCAATTACCTTCTAATGTGCATGGTATCAGAAAACTCCCAAGGTCTTTAAGCTTTTCAGGAAAGCTTTTTAGAATGACTGCACTGCATTCTTCAGTGAGGAGAACTCTTTCTGTTTCTCTCCAATCCTTTTTATGACTCAAGATCTCTTTCATGAACTTGGCATAAGAAGGTATTTGCTCAAGTGCCTCTACAAATGCAATCTTTATTTCAAGAGTCCTGAGATAATCTGCAAAGCGAGCAAATTGCTTATCCTGTTCCTCTTTCTGGAGTTTTTGAGGATAAGGTATCTTGGCTTTATATTCCTCAACCTTAGTTGCTGTAGGTTTATTGCCTACAGAAGTGGTTGAAGAAGCCTTTTTAGAAGCTGGAGTGACGTTAGACGCCAATTCCTTGTCTGGTCCTGGCGTCTGAACGCCAGAACTGTGCCTATTTTGGGCGTTCAACGCCAGATCCTTGCTTGTTTCTGGCGTTGAACGCCAGTCGTTGTTTGTTACTGGCGTTGAACGCCAGTCTTGGGCATGGTCTGGGCGTTCAGCGCCCGCCTTCCACCAGATTGCTGACGTTTTAATGCCAGAATTACTTTTCCCTGGGCTCTTACTGTCCTCAGGTAAATTTTGGGTGGTTTGCTCATTCCTTGGCTCTTTGCTGCCTTGAGGTGGGGTATTTAATATTTTCCCACTTCTTAGTTGAACTGCTTGACATTCTTCTGCTATTTGCCTTGACAGTTGCTGCTTTGTTTGCTTAAACTGTTCGTCCATATGGGTTCTTCCTGTGGAAGACCAAAATACTGGCAACTTTGCTGCACCATGATAATGAGCTGAGGATTCAACTCAAAGCTACTGGCTCCAATGGAGGGTATGCAGATACTACTCCCATATGAAGCAGTAGAGGGGTTAACATATGACCCCAGAGTCCTCCTGGACTGTTCATTTCTACTTAGATCCATGATGGAGAAAGGGAGATGATGTAAAATAAAAAATAAAAAATTTATTTTTATTTATTTATTTATTTCAAAAATGAAATAAATTAAAATAAAATAAATAAAAATAGGTGAAGATTTTCGAAAAAATGAGGGGAGAGAAAGTGGTCAGGAAGTTTTGAAAAAGATATGATTTGGAAAAGATTTTAAATTTTGAAAAAAAATCTGAATTTTAGAAATGAATTTCGAAAATTTGTTTTAGAAATAGAGAGAAAAGATATTTTTGAATTTAGTGAGGAAAGAGAAAAACAATAAAATAGCACAAGATTTAAAATTTTTAGATCTAATGCTCCTAGTTTTCGAAAATTTTGGAGGGAAAACACCAAGGAACACCAAACTTAAAAATTTTAAGATCAAGATACAAGGAAAACTCAAGAACACTTTGAAGACTCACAAGAACACAAGAACATGAATAAGGAACACCAAACTTAAAATTTTTAGAAAACCAAAGAAAAATCAACAAGAAAACACCAAACTTAAAGTTTGGCACAGGATTTGATCAAGGGAAAATTATTTTTGAAAAAGATTTTTAATAAAACTGGTGCCCAATCATCAAGAACATAAACCAACACTCTAGCCAATTGGGCAATAAATGTAACACTTGTTTTGAAGAAGGATATTTTTAACCAAGAACAATAATAAGAGACTCTAAACCAAAAGGAAAAATTTTCCTAATCTAAGCAACAAAATAAACCGTTAGTTGTTCAAACACGAACAATCCCCGGCAACGGCGCCAAAAACTTGGTGCATGAATTGTGAATCACACTTTTCACAATTCGTACCACTAACCAGCAAGTGCACTAGGTCGTCCAAGTAATACCTTACGTGAGTAAGGGTCGAATCCCACGGAGATTGTTGGTTTGAAGCAATCTCTGGTTATCTTGTAAATCTTAGTTAGGAGGTCAATTATAGTTATCAGTTGACTTGCAAATGAACAAGGGAACATAAAATAAATACTTGGTATGCAGCAATATAGAATATGTTGGAGTTTTGGAGATGCTTTGTCTTCTGAATCTCTGCTTTCTCCCTGTATTCTTCTTCACGCACGCAAGGTTCCTCCTATGGCAAGCTGTGTGTTAGTGGATCACCGTTGTCAATGGCTACCATCCGTCCTCTCAGTGAAAAAGGTCCAGGTGCGCTGTCACCGCACGGCTAATCATCTGTCGATTCTCGATCATGTCAGAATAGGATCCATTATTCCTTTTACGTCTGTCACTACGCCCAACACTCGCGAGTTTGAATCTCGTCACAGTCATTCAATCCCTGAATCCTACTCGGAATGCCACAGACAAGGTTTAGACTTTCTGGATTCTCAAGAATGCTGCTAATGGATTCTAGCTTATACCACGAAGATTCTGATTAAGGAATCCAAGAGGTATTCATTCAATTGAAGGTAGAACGGAGGTGGTTTTCAGGCACACGTTCATAGGTTGAGAATGGTGATGACTGTCACGGATCATCACATCCATCATATTGAATTGCGAATGAACATCTTAGATAGAAACAAGCGTGTTTGAATAGAAAACAGAAATAGTTGCATTAATTCATCAAAACACAGCAGAGCTCCTCACCCCCAACAATGGAGTTTAGAGACTCATGCCGTCAAAAGTTACAAAATTCAGATCTAAAATGTCATGAGATCCAAAATGAATCTCTAAAAGTTGTTTAAATACTAAACTAGTAACCTAGGTTTACAGAAAATGTGTAAACTATAACAGATAGTGCAGAAATCCACTTCTGGGGCCCACTTGGTATGTGCTGGGGCTAAGACTAAAGCTTCTCACGTGCCTGGGGCTATTTTGGGCGTTCAACGCCAGCTTTGGATCCTTTTCTGGCGTTGAACTCCAACTTGCAACTTGTTTCTAGCGCTGGACGCCAGAATTGGGCAGAGAGCTGGCGTTGAACGCCAGTTTACGTCGTCTATCCTTGAGCAAAGTATGGACTATTATATAATGCTGGAAAGCCCTGGATGTCTACTTTTCAACGCAATTAGAAGCACGCCATTTGGAGTTCTTTAGCGCCAGAAAATCCATTTTGAGTGCAGGGAGGTCAGAATCCAACAGCATCAGCAGTCCTTTTTCAGCCTGAATCAGATTTTTGCTCAGCTCCCTCAATTTCAGCCAGAAATTACCTGAAATTACAGAAAAACACACAAACTCATAGTAAAGTCCAGAAATGTAGATTTTTCCTAGAAACTAATGAAAATAAACTAAAAACCAACTAAAACATACTAAAATCTATATGAAATTAACCCCAAAAAGCGTATAAAATATCCGCTCATCAGTGACCCACGCGGCCGCGTGCCCTGATTTTCGACGCAAAAAGGGTGCACAACGAATTATTGTGTGAGAGTGGTGCTGGATTGGTGCTGAACGCACAATTCTACCCACGCGGACGTATGGCCCACGCGTCTGCGTCGTTCCCTTCTGAAGCCCACTCATGCGATCGCATGCCCCACGCGATCGCGTCACTCCAAATTTGGCAAATATATCAATTCGAACAGAGAGTTGTGCAGGCGTGAGGCTGCCCTCGCGCCAAAAGCACAACATGGGTCACACGACCGCGTGACCGACGCGACCGCGTCACCTCACTTGAAGCGCATTCACGCGAACGCGTGCCCCACGCGGCCGCGTCGCTTGCGCCGCACAGCTCCAACTTAATTGCCAAAATATCTTATCTTTTTCCTCTCCAAATCCTAATTTTTCTTTTCCCTCCTTATTTCTTCCTTCTCCCTTCTTCTTTCTATCTCACCTTTCACTCTCTATCTCTCTCACCTCCATTAACAAGGTTTTATTTTCTTCTTCCCTCTTTCCTTTTCTATCATTCTTCTTATTTTATATGTTATTTTCTTTTCTTTCCTTTTTCTTTTCATTATTCATATTTTCTTTCTTCTTCTTTCCTTTTTACATGGTGTTAGAATTTTATTTGAGTCATTATTCTTCATTATATGCTTGTGGATTGTTGCAAATTGTTTGGCAATTATATATTATTTTCTTTAAAGGGTTGCTTGCATGTTCACTTTAATACTTTCTATACCTTATTCACTATGCATGCTATGTGTTTGTAAAAAAGCCCATATGGCATTATGCACTCCTCTATATTATTCTATTCTACTATTCAATGCTTGCTTTTCATAAACTCCCTCTACTATTGTATTAATTAAATTTAATTGTCAATACAAACGTGATGGTTTGTTACAAAGTAATGCTTGATCTATGCTACTCATGCCCTTTTCCAGCATGCCAATAAACACCTTGCATTCACTTGTCATTATATGCACTAGCTATTTTCCACTAATGACTTTTCCCATGTACTCATGAGCGTGTGTTAATGTCAGTTACCTCCTAACGTGCATCCATCACCACCTTTTCCGTTCTCTTCCTTGCTATATATCTCTTTGAATTTAATTTACTTTCTCTTTCCTTTTTCAGGATGGCCACCAAGAAAGGAAAAGAGAAAGCTACTCCCAAACCCCCAGCAAGAAGAGGAACTAAAAGAGCACTAGTGGCAGAGCTTTCTTCAACTGCAGTCAAGCCCTCAACAAAAAGAGTTAAGAGGATCATAAAGGTTGATGAAAAGGAGAAAGCCTTTCAAGCAAAAGACACTGCGCGATTTCCAAATCGCTACTGTGAGCAGATGTTCCCTATTCTGGCTGAAAGGAGCTACAACAACGAATACCTTCTTATCCTCCCGCCCAATATTGCTACTTTTGTTGAGCCACAAATTGAACGAAGACAATGGGGTTTCCTACAGAGACAGCCAAGGCAGGTCAATCTTTCTTGGGTAGTCGAATTCTACTCTAACTTCTACCTTCCTACCCTACAGTCTGTCTTTGTCCGTCAGAAGCAAGTCCCCATTACAGAAGAGGCCATTCAAAAACTTTAGGTCTTCCCCCTATTCCAGAAGGATTGGACGCCTTTCAAGAAGCCGCACTCAAGCGCCAGATGTACCATTTTGACTGGGAAGCTGTTCTCAGAGTTATCGCACTACCTGGCAGCCGTTGGATCTACGGATACCATCGTACCCGCCCTAAGGGAATATATCGGCTTCAGCACTTACCTTGGAGGCTCGCGTATGGGCACAGATCATGTCCCATTACGTCTTTCCGAGCACTCACGAGTCTTCCTTCACTGCGGACATGGCCTTCTACTATGGTGCATCCTTACAGACCAGCCTCTGAATCTACCAAGACATATCCGGAATGCCATGGGACACGTATAAATCGCGGGCAACTTACCTTTTCCTGCCTTGATCTCAGATCTTGTCTCAGCAGCCGGAGTCTCCTATAGAGCTAGGGACACCAAAGCCATGCTTCCACGGGATGATCAGTATGTCCCTAACGGGAAATACCTCAGACCTCCAGCAGCCACTACAAGCCTTCCTACTGCACCGGTTAAAGATATTCCTTCTTCAACACCACAAGCACCTACAACAGATGAACTGCTCTAGCAGATAATCGAAAGGTTGGATCGGCAAGAACAGAAAGCGAAGTTAAGAGAGTGCCGTAACGAGCGCCGATTCAAACACCTCAAGGAGCTACTCAAGGTACACTTCAAGGACTCAAACACCCCGGATTCCACTTCCTTTACCAGCACAGGGAGCCATGATGGTCCTGACTGTGGAGATACTACCATCAGCCCACCCCTATTCCTGACAGATGGCACCGAGGACGGTGCAAAGCCTTAAGTGTGGGGAGGTCGGTCAGTACCTGACTTCCGGAGGTAATTTCTCTTCCGTAGCACCAATAAATTAGGATATTTTAGTTAGATTTTCTTTCTTTTATAGAATAGGATAAATTGCATAGTAATAGGTTAGTTGCATGCATGTTCTACTTGATTATAAAGACAATAAGTTTCTTCTAAGACTCTATCTTTGGAACAAAATTTCACTAATTTTTAAAATTTTTTTTATGATAAATCTGCTTGAAGTTGTATTTGGATCAAATATGGAAAATTGTGGGAACAAAAGTTATTAAGGGAATGTGTCATGATAATACAATGGGAATTTGGATACCTACTCATGTGAAACTATAAGAATTAAAAATCTATGTGCATTGATAAGCTATGTTTATTTTAAAAAAAATCAATAAATAAATAAGGGGACAAAATCACCCCAATGCTGAATTAAGAATTCAAAGATCAATGCACATATGATAAAATTAAAATAAGAAGTTGATACATGAGTATGGAATGAAAAAAGGGAATTCTGGGTAGCTAGGTATGAATTCTAAGGTTACATTAAATATATATAGGTTGGGTTAAAGCTTGGGTTAATTAAAGATTCAATTTATAAGCTCACTTAACTATATATGTATCCCTACCCCTACCTTGGCCCCATTACAACCTTGAAAAAGACCTCATGATGTTTGCATTGGTATATTAACTGTTGTTGATTGGTTAGGAGAAAAATAAAAGTTAGAGAGCATGATTAGAGAAGGATAGAGTGATTACCCTATACACTAGAGAGATTAGATCGTACATACATCATCAGTGAGGGTTCAATGCTTGAATTTCCATGTTCCCTGCTTTCATGAGCTATCTTCTTGCACTTTTATCTGTCTTACTGTATAATGATAGAATTAGTGGAATTTGATTTGTAATTTTTTTGAAGAGCTTATTTACTTTTGATCAAGTGGGCAAGAATCATATAGTTGCATTCATATATATAGGATTGCATTGTATTGCATGAGTTTCTACATGTTCATACTTATTTATTTTATCTCCTTCAATTAAGCATGAGGACATGCTAATGTTTAAGTGTGGGGAGGTTGATAAACCACTATTTTATGGTTTATATTATGTTTAATTGTGTGGTTTTATCATGATCCTTACCCACTTATTCATTAAAATAGCATGCATTTATATTTCCTTCCTGAAATTATTACATGATTGAAAACTGCTTCTTAGAAGACTTTTAATTATGCATTTTAATTCTCCTTTATTCCATTCGATGCCATGATCTGTGTGTTAAGCATTTCAGGCTTTATAGGCCATGAATGAGTTGGAGATTGGAAAGAAAGCTAACAAAAATGGAAGGAACACAAGAAATTAAGGAGATAACCAGCGAGAAGTGACGCGGTCGCATGGCTCACGCGACCGCGCGAAAGAGGAGGAATCGCAGTGACGCGGCCGCATGGCTCACGCGACCGTGCGGAATGAAAAAGCACAAGCGACGCGGAGGCGTGGACGACGCGAACGCGTGGCAAGGAAAAACGCGAATGACGTGTCCGCATGGATGACGCGATCGCGTGACATGCGCGATCTGCATAATCTGTAGAATTCACTGGGGGCGATTTTGGACCCTATTTTGACCCAATTTTTGACCCAGAACAACAGACTAGAGCCAGAGAACATGCAGAAACCAAAGACAACATTCATTCTACACAGTTTTTAGTTTTAGATCTAATTTACTCCTCCTCTAAGTTTTCTCTCCATACATTCATAGTTCTTAGGATTAAATTTTCTCTTACTTTTTGGCATTGGAACACTAAGAAGAGTTATTACCTCATCAAGACTTCATCATTCTAGTTCGTTTTCTTTACTTGGCTTTACTCTTCCATGTTCCTTGCTTTGTTTAATTTTACCATTGGAATATTTTTAGGATTATTTAATACAAGGATCACTTTTAATTTTAATTGATTATTTTGATTTTTATTTACAATGTCTTTCTTCAATTCCTTTTCATATGCTATGAATTTTGCATTCACAATGAGCGAGTAGTTCCCTAACTTGATGGGGAGTTGATTGAAAGGAACCCTTGAGTTGGAAAGCTTGAAAGAAAAATTGTAATTGGGTTTAGGGTTGGATTGCCTTCTAGTCACTAACACCAATCTCTTTTAATTAAGTGGATTGCAACTTGTGAACAGCCATAGCATTCCAACTTGTTTGACTTTCCCTTACCTAGTAAGGGATAACTAAACAGGACAACCTTTAATTATCAATTAATCTTCAGAGTATTCCAACAATAATAGGGATTCCAACTAATCAACTCCCAGTCAAGGCTTTTATTTACATTACTCAAATTCACCAATTTAATTTCCTGTTTACTCAACCCAAACCTTTTTGAAAACATCTGATTAATAAAATAGCACACTTTTCTACAACTCGTTGGGAGACGACCTGGGACTCATACTCCCAGTATTTTAATTTCAATTTTCTGTTACTCCTTTTTAAATTGATAGGCAGATTTCTGGCGAGTTAAGAACTATACTTGCAACGTATATAAATTAACAATTTTTAATTTGCCAATTTTTGCCCACATCAGGCATTTTCAACTGTGCTTCCCTTAGATTTAACCAAACCAATTCATAAATGTGATGAGCGGATAATTTATACGCTTTTTGGCATTGTTTTTAGTATGTTTTTAGTAGGATCTAGTTACTTTTAGGGATGTTTTTATTAGTTTTTTATGTTAAATTCACATTTCTGGACTTTACTATGAGTTTGTGTGTTTTTCTGTGATTTCAGGTATTTTCTGGCCGAAATTGAGGGACTTGAGCGAAAATCAGATTCAGAGGTAGAAGAAGGACTGCTGATGCTGTTGGATTCTGACCTCCCTGCACTCAAAGTGGATTTTCTGGAGCTACAAAACTGTAAATGGCGCAATTCCAATTGCGTTGGAAAGAAGACATACAGGGCTTTCTAGCAATATATAATAGTCCATACTTTGGCCGAGTTTAGACGATGCAAAAGGGCGTTGAACACCAGTTTTATGCTGCAGTCTGGAGTTAAACGCCAGAAACACGTCACAAACCAGAGTTGAACGCCAGAAACACGTTACAAACTGGAGTTCAACTCCAAGAATGACCTCTCCACGTGTAAACTTCAAGCTCAGCCTAAGCACACACCAAGTGGGCCCCGGAAGTGGATTTATGCATCAATTACTTACTTCTGTAAACCCTAGTA
>NC_029793.2:97249371-97263170 GCF_000816755.2 Arachis ipaensis
TCTATTCAATTCAACTTATTCCGCTTCTAAGATATCCATTCGTTCCCAAGAACATGATGAATGTGATGATTATGTGACGCTCATCATCATTCTCACTCATGAACGCGTGCCTGACAAACACTTCCGTTCTACATGCAAACAAGCTAGAATGGATATCTCTTAGATATCTAATACAGGGGACCGAATTTGAGTTATTAGTATCTTCGTGGTATAAGTTAGAACCCATGGATGGCCATTCCTGAGATCCGAAAAGTCTAAACCTTGTATGTGGTATTCCGAGTAGGATCTGGGAAGGGATGGCTGTGACGAACTTCAAACTCGCGAGTGCTGGGCGTAGTGACAGACGCAAAAGGAGGATGAATCCTATTCCAGTATGATCGAGAACCTTAGATGATTAGCCGTGCCGTGACAGAGCATTTGGACCTTTTTCACATAGAGGATGGGATGTAGCCATTGACATCAGTGATGCCCTATATAAAGCTTGCCATGGAAAGGAGTAGGACTGGTTGGATGAAGACAGCAGGAAAGCAGAGGTTCAGAGGAACAAAAGCATCTCTATACGCTTATCTGAAATTCTCACCAATGAATTACATAAGTATTTCTATCTTTATTTTCTGTTTATTTACTATTATTATTCGAAAACTCCATAACCATTTAATATCCACCTGACTGAGATTTACAAGATGACCATAGCTTGCTTCATACCGACAATCTCCGTGGGATCGACCATTACTCACGTAAGGTTTATTACTTGGACGACCCAGTGCACTTGCTGGTTAGTTGTGCGAAGTTGTGAAGTTATGTCTAGACCATGGTATTGTGCACCAGTTTGTTGGCGCCATTGCCAGGGAGAGAACGAACAACAAATTTTACAACCTCTGAGTAACAATTTTGCATACCAAGTTTTTGGTGCCGTTGCCGGGGATTGTTTGAGTTTGGACAACTGATGGTTCATCTTGTTGCTCAGATTAGGTAATTTTCTTCTTGTTTCAACTTTTATTTGGTTTTCAAAAAATTTTTCAAAAATTTTTTCTTTGTTTTCGTTTTTCTTCAAATAAATTTTCGAAAAAATATATAAAAAAATAAATCTTTTCAAAAAAAAATTTTTAAATTATTCTATGCCTTCAAAACTTTCAAGAATGAATTCTAGAGTTTCATGGTAACATGTTGAATCCTATCTGGCTGTAAAGCCATACCCAAACTGCTTTGGGATTGGTCTTCAACTAATCACCACAATGCATGTAATTCCATCCTAAAACTGACTGGCTATTAAGCCATGTCCAACCCTTTGATTGGAGCTTAGGGCTAATATTGAAAGATTCCTGGAATTCTTCTTAAAGATTTTGGATTCCTTATTTTATTTTTCACATTAATTTTCGACAAATCCAAAAAAAAAATTCATAAAATCATAAAAATAAAAAATATTTTGTGTTTCTTGTTTGAGTCTTGAGTCAATTTCAAGTTTGGTGTCAATTGCATTTTTTTCTAAAAATTCTTTGCATTTTTCAAAAATTCATGCATTCATAGTGTTCTTCATGATCTTCAAGTTGTTCTTGGCCAGTCTTCTTGTTTGATCTTCATATTTTCTTGTTTTGTGTCTTTTCTTGTTTTTCATATGCATTCTTGCATTCATAGTGTCTACACATGAAAATTTTCTAAGTTTGGTGTCTTGCATGTTTTTTTTTCTTGAAAATTTTTCAAAAATAAGTTCTTGGAGTTCATCTTGACATTCAAAGTGTTCTTGGTGTTCATCTTGACATTCATAGTGTTCTTGCATGCATCACATGTTTTGATCCAAAATTTTCATGCATTGAGTCTTTTTCATGTTTTTCTCTTTCATCATTAAAATTAAAAAAATAAAAAAAATTATATCTTTCCCTTTTTCACTCATAAATTTCGAAAATTTGGATTGACTTTTTCAAAACTTTTTAAAATTTAGTTGTTTCTTATGAGTCAAATCAAATTTTCAATTTAAAAATCTTATCTTTTTCAAAATCTTTTTCAAAAATCAAATCTTTTTCATTTTTCTTATTTATTTTCGAAAATTTTAAAAATCTTTTTTCATCATATTTTCGAAAATATCATCAACAATTAATGTTTTGATTCAAAAATTTCAAGTTTGTTACTTACTTGTTAAGAAAGATTCAAACTTTAAGTTCTAGAATCATATCTTGTGATTTCTTGTGAATCAAGTCATTAATTGTGATTTTAAAAATCAAATCTTTTTCAAAACTAATTTCAATCATATCTTTTCAAAAATATCTTTTTATCTTATCTTTTTTTCAAAATCATATCTTTTTAATCATATCTTTTTAAAACATATCCTTTTCAAAAATTTGATTTTAAAATATCTTTTCTAACTTCTTATCTTCTTATCTTTTCAAAATTGATTTTCAAATCTTTTTCAAACTAACTAATTAACTTTTTGTTTGTTTCTTATCTCTTTCAAAACTACCTAACTAACTTCCCCTCTCTAATTTTCGAAAATACCTCCCTCTTTTTCAAAAATTCTTTTTAATTAATTAATTGTTTCAATTTTTAATTTTAATTTTAATTTTATCCTAATTTTCGAAAATCACCAACTCTTTTTCAAAAATTAATTTTCAAAAATTCTCTTCTCTCCCATCTCCTTCTATTTATTTATTATTTACTAACACTTCTCTTCATCTCATATCTCTGTTATCCTCACCCTTGTGTTTGGATTCTCCTCCATTCTCTTTCCTTACATTACATTCTTTTCTTCTTCTACTCACACAAAGGAATCTCTATACTGTGACATAGAGGATTCCATATTTTCTTTGTTATTCCCTTCTTTGTCATATGAGCAGGAGCAAGGACAAGAACATTTTTGTTGAAGCAGATCCTGAACCTGAAAGGACTCTGAAGAGATAACTAAGAGAAGCTAAAATACAACAATCCAGAGACAACCTTACAGGAATTTTCGAACAGGAAAAGGAGATGGCAGCCAAAAATAATAATAATGCAAGGAGGATGCTTGGTGACTTCACTGCACCTAATTCTAATTTACATGGAAGAAGCATCTCAATTCCTACCATCGGAGCAAATAACTTTGAGCTTAAACCTCAATTAGTTTCTCTGATGCAGCAAACTCAGAGTCTGAATGGAATGCAAGCTGCATCCAACAGTACTCAAGAGGCATCTTCTGAAGAAGAAGCTTATGATCCTGAGAAACCTGCAATAGCAGAGGTGAATTACATGGGTGAACCATATGGAAACACCTATAATCCCTCATGGAGAAATCACCTAAATTTCTCATGGAAGGATCAACAAAAGCCTCAACAAGGCTTTAATAATGGTGGAAGAAACATGTTTAACAATAGTAAACCTTTTCCATCATCCACTCAGCAACAGACAGAGAACTCTGAACAAAATACCTCTAATTTAGCAAACTTAGTCTCTGATCTATCTAAGGCCACTGTGAGTTTCACGAATGAAACAAGGTCTTCCATTAGAAGTTTGGAAGCACAAGTGGGCCAGCTGAGTAAGAAGATCACTGAAACTCCTCCTAGTACTCTCCCAAGCAATACAGAAGAGAATCCAAAAGGAAAGTGCAAGGCCATTGAATTAATTACCATGGCCGAACCTGTAAGGGAGGTTGAAAACGTGAATCCCAGTGAGGAAGACCTCCTGGGACGTCCAGTGATCAATAAGGAGTTTCCCTCTGAGGAACCAAAGGAATCTGAGGCTCATCTAGAGACCATAGAGATTCCATTGAACCTCCTTATGCCATTCATGAGCTCTGAAGAGTATTCTTCTTCTGAAGAGAATGAGGATGTTACTGAAGAGCAAGTTGCCAAGTTCCTTGGTGCAATCATGAAGCTGAATGCTAATTTATTTGGTAATGAGACTTGGGGAGATGAACCTCCCCTGTTCACCAATGAACTAAATGCATTGGATCAACTGAGATTGCCTCAGAAGAAACAGGATCCTGGAAAGTTTCTAATACCTTGTACCATAGGCACCATAACCTTTGAGAAGGCTCTATGTGACCTTGGGTCAGTAATAAACCTCATGCCACTCTCTGTAATGGAGAAACTGGGAATCTTTAAGGTACAAGCTGCTAAAATCTCATTAGAGATGGCAGACAATTCCAGAAAACAGGCTTATGGACAAGTAGAGGACATGTTAGTAAAGGTTGCAGGCCTTTACATCCCTGCTGATTTCATAATCCTGGATACTGGGAAGGATAGGATGAATCCATCATTCTTGGATGACCCTTCCTAGCCACAGTAAGAGCTGTGATTGATGTAGACAGAGGTGAACTAGTCCTTCAATTGAATGAGGACTCCCTTGTGTTTAAAACTCAAGGACATCCTTCTGTAACCATGGAAAAGAGGCACAGTAAGCTTCTCTCAGTACAGAGTCAACTAAAGCCCCCACAGTCAAACTCTAAGTTTGGTGTTGGGAGGCCTCAGCCAAACTCTAAGTTTGGTGTTGGGAGTCTATAAAATTGACCTGATCACCTGTGTGGCTCCATGAGAGCCCACTGTCAAGCTATTGACATCAAAGAAGCACTTGTTGGGAGGCAACCCAATTTTTATTTATCTAATTTTATTTTTATTTTATTGTTCTTTCATGTTTTATTAGGTTCATGATCATGTGGAGTCACAAAATAAATAGAAAAATCAAAAACAGAATCAAAAACAGCAGAAGAAAAATCACACCCTGGAGGAAGGACTTACTGGCGTTTAAACGCCAGTAAGGAGCATCTGGCTGGCGTTCAACGCCAGAACAGAGCATGGAGCTGGTGCTGAACGCCAGAATCAAGCATGGAGCTGGCGTTCAACGCCAGAAACATGCTACATCTGGGCGTTGAACGCCCAGAACAAGCATCAGTTTGGTGTTTAAACGCCAGAATTGCATGCAAAGGTGTTTTACATGCCTAATTGGTGCAGGGATGCAAATCCTTGACACCTCAGGATCTGTCGACCCCACAGGATTCCCACATACCTCCACTCACCTTACCTCCTCATAATCCTATATCATCCTTTCCCAAGAACCCTTCACCACTCACATCCATTACTCCCCTAAAACCATCATACAACCCACCTACACCCACCCACTCAAATTCAAACCATCAACTCACCTCCATATCTTCTTCTTCTTCTACTATTCTTTCTTCTTTTGCTCGAGGGCGAGCAATATTCTAAGTTTGGTGTGGTAAAAGCATAGCTTTTTTTTTGTTTTTCCATAACCATTGATGGCACCTAAGGCCAGAGAAACCTCTAGAAAGAGAAAAGAGAAGACAAAAGCTTCCACCTCTAAGTCATAGAAGATGGAGAGATTCATTTCAAGGGTCTATAGCTCAGTGGTAGAACATTTGACTGCAAATCAAGAGATCCCTGAGATACCTCAGGGGATACATTTTCCTCCACACAATTATTGGGGAAAACTAAGGGTGGAACATCAAGAGCACTCCATCATACTCCATGAAATTAGAGAAGATCAAAGAGCTATAAGGGAGGAGCAACAAAGACAAGGAAGAGACATAGAAGAGCTCAAGGAAATCATTGGTTCCTCAAGGAGAAAACGCCACCATCACTAAGGTGGACTCATTCCTTGTTCTTAAACTTTCTGTTTTTCGTTTTCTTATGTTAAATGTTTATCTATGTTTGTGTCTTTATTACATGATCATTAGTGTCTAAGTGTCTATGCCTTAAAGTAGTGAATATAAATCCATCACCTCTCTTAAATGGAAAAATATTTTAATTACAAAAGAACCAGAAGTACATGAGTTTCGAATTTATCCTTGAACTTAGTTTAATTATTTTGATGTGGAGACAATACTTTTTGTTTTCTTAATGAATGCTTGAACAGTGCATATGTCTTTTGAAGTTGGTGTTTTAGAATGTTAAATATGTTGGCTCTTGAAAGAATGATGAACAGGAGACATGTTATTTGATAATCTGAAAAATCATAAAAATGATTCTTGAAGCAAGAAAAAGCAGTGAATACAAAAGCTTGCAGAAAAAAAAAAGAAAGAAAAAAAATGGCGAAAAAAATAGAAAAAGAAAAAGCAAGTAGAAAAAGCCAATAGCTCTTAAAACCAAAAAGCAAGGGTAAGAAAAAGGATCCGAAGGCTTTGAGCATCAGTGGATAGGAGGGACTAAAGGAATAAAATCCTGGCCTAAGCGGCTAAACCAAGCTGTCCCTAACCATGTGCTTGTGGCGTGAAAGTGTCAAGTGAAAACTTGAGACTGAGCGGTTAAAGTCAAGGTCCAAAGTAAAATAAGAGTGTGCTTAAGAACCCTGGACACCTCTAATTGGGGACTTTAGCAAAGCTGAGACACAATCTGAAAAAGTTCACCCAATTATGTGTCTGTGGCATTTATGTATCCGGTGGTAATACTGGAAAACAAAGTGCTTAGGGCCACGGCCAAGACTCATAAAGTAGCTGTGTTCAAGAATCAACATACTGAACTAGGAGAATCAATAACACTATCTGAACTCTGAGTTCCTATAGATGCCAATCATTCTGAACCTCAATGGATAAAGTGCTTAGGGCATTTATGTGTCTGTGGCATTTATGTATCCGGTGGTAATACTGGAAAACAAAGTGCTTAGGGCCACGGCCAAGACTCATAAAGTAGCTGTGTTCAAGAATCAACATACTGAACTAGGAGAATCAATAACACTATCTGAACTCTGAGTTCCTATAGATGCCAATCATTCTTAACCTCAATGGATAAAGTAAGATGCCAAAACTATTCAAGAGGCAAAAAGCTACAAGTCCCGCTCATCTGATTGGAGCTATGTTTCATTGATATTTTAGAATTTATAGTATATTCTCTTCTTTTTATCCTATTTGATTTTCAGTTGCTTGGGGACAAGCAACAATTTAAGTTTGGTGTTGTGATGAGCGGATAATTTATACGCTTTTTGGCATTGTTTTTAGTATGTTTTTAGTATGATCTATTTACTTTTAGGGATGTTTTTATTAGTTTTTATGTTAAATTCACATTACTGGACTTTACTATGAGTTTTTGTGTTTTTCTGTGATTTCAGGTATTTTCTGGCTAAAATTGAGGGACTTGAGAAAAAATCAGATTCAGAGGTAGAAGAAGGACTGCTGATGCTGTTGGATTCTGACGTCCTTGCACTAAAAGTGGATTTTCTGGAGCTACAGAACTCAAAATGGCGCGCTTCTAATTGCGTTGGAAAGTAGATATCCAGGGCTTTCCATCAATATATAATAGTCCATACTTTGGCCCAGTTTAGGCGATGCAAAAGGGCGTTGAACGCTAGTTCTATGCTGCAGTCTGGAGTTAAACGCCAGAAATATGTCACAAACCAGAGTTGAACGCCAGAAACACGTTACAAACTGGAGTTCAACTCCAAGAATGACCTCTCCACATGTAAACTTCAAGCTCAGCCCAAGCACACACCAAGTGGGCCCCGGAAGTGGATTTATGCATCAATTACTTACTTCTGTAAACCCTAGTAACTAGTTTAGTATAAATAGGACTTTTTACTATTGTATTAGACATCTTATGATTTTTAGTTCATCTTTGGATCATATTGATCACGTTTTGGGGGCTGGCCATTCGACCATGCCTGAACCTTCATCACTTATGTATTTTCAATGGTAGAGTTTCTACACTCCATAGATTAAGGTGTGGAGCTCTGCTGTTCCTCATGATTTAATGCAAAGTACTACTGTTTTTCTATTCAATTCAACTTATTCCGTTTCTAAGATATCCATTCGTTCCCAAGAGCATGATGAATGTGATGATTATGTGACCCTCATCATCATTCTCACTCACGAACGCGTGCCTGACAAACACTTCCATTCTACATGCAAACAAGCTAGAATGAATATCTCTTAGATATCTAATACAGGGGACCGAGTCCGAGTTATTAGTATCTTCGTGGTATAAGTAAGAACCCATGGATGGCCATTCCAGAGATCCGGAAATTCTAAACCTTGTCTGTGGTATTCCGAGTAGGATCTGGGAAGGGATGGCTGTGACGAACTTCAAACTCGCAAGTGCTGGGCGTAGTGACAGACGCAAAAGGAGGGTGAATCCTATTCCAGTATGATCAAGAACCTCAGATGATTAGCCGTGCCGTGACAGAGCATTTGGACCTTTTTCACAGAGAGGATGGGATGTAGCCATTGACAACGGTGATGCCCTATATAAAGCTTGCCATGGAAAGGAGTAGGACTGGTTGGATGAAGATAGCAGGAAAGCAGAGGTTCAGAGGAACGAAAGCATCTCTATACGCTTATCTGAAATTCTCACCAATGAATTACATAAGTATTTCTATCTTTATTTTCTGTTTATTTACTATTATTATTCGAAAACTCCATAACCATTTAATATCTGCCTGATTGAGATTTACAAGATGACCATAGCTTGCTTCAGACCGACAATCTCCGTGGGATCGACCCTTACTCATGTAAGGTTTATTACTTGGACAACCCAGTGCACTTGCTGGTTAGTTTTGCGAAGTTGTGAAGTTATGTCTGGACCATGGTATTGTGCACCAATTTGTTGGCGCCATTGCCAGGGAGAGAACGAACAACAAATTTTACAACCTCTGAGTAACAATTTCGCATACCAGAATGTCAGGGCAAGCTTTCTCATTCTCTTTGATTTAATGGTTCATAATCTGCATTTTTGATGATTAGATTCCAATGTTTTGCTATATCTATCTGAATCATCATCAACCTAATTTCCTTGCTTGGTTATGAGTTACCTGTAGCCTTTAATTGTGAATGCTTGTTACTTAGAAACTTATCATTATACCACCTACATTAACCCACTTTTTACTAACTCACTAATTTTAACTTCTTAAACTCTTTTTCAATTCTAACCCACCTAACTTTTCATACTCTCTCTTCTTGGTTTTTCACTTTCTCTTCAACCTTCTAACCATGGCATACTGATAATTTTTCCTAATTAACATGCCTTCTATTATATTTTGGATTGTGAATTCTTCTTTTCAGACTTTTAACTCCTATACAATCCTTAATGCACATTTACTTAACTCATTTTCCTTATCCTATTGCTCCTTTGCCACTTTGTGTTTCTTTTGACTATTTGCCTATTTGTTTTCCTGTTTTTATTATATCCTGGTTTTCTGCTTTTTAGGATGTCTGCCAGCCAAAGAAAAGGAAAAGCAAAGGCTACTACTGGCAAACGTAAAAGAGGAGAATCCGCTATGTCCGTCACAGATATCACGCACGATGACTCCTGGCGGGAGAAAAACATTACCCCGTAAGAGAAGGCCGACCAGCTACTCCCTGCTACTGATCCAGTAAAGTTTGCAAACCGATACTGTGAGCTGAAGTATCCGGTGTTTGCAACCTCCAAGAACCTATACCTAGAGAGGACTTTGAAGATCCCAGAAGAACTCCAGCAATACACCTCTGATCAGATCAAACAAAGAGGCTAGTTCTTCCTGGAAAGAAACCTGACTGAGGTCAATGTATCTTGGGTCCGAGAATTCTACTGCAATTACTTCAAGACTTCCCTAGATACAGTGAACCTTAGGGAGAAGCAGATTCTGGTCACTGAAGAGGCCATTGAAGATGTTCTGAAACTTCTGCCTAAATCTGATCAGCTGGATGGTTATCAAAAAGCTGAGGAGGATATGCGCTTCATGAAGTTTGATTGGGATGCAGTCAAGGCCAGGATAGCCCTTGACTCGACCGTTCCTTGGATTATGGGTCAAAACACTACCATGCCAAAGGGAATCAAGCGGATTTACTTGAATGATGAGGCTCGGCTATGGCATCAGATACTTAGCAACTTCATTATGCCGTGTACTCACGAGACTGAGATACCAGCCTCTATGATCACCCTCCTATGGTGTGTGATGGAGGGTAAGGACCTGTACCTGCCATGCTTTATCCGGTACTATATGGCCAGGGTCCACATCCGAGGCACTCTTCCCTTTCCTTATCTGATTACACAGCTAGGCCGTCGAGCTGACGTGCCTTGGGAGGATGCTGATGAAAAGCCACCTACTGCAGAATGCAAGAAGATTATCCCTCACAACAGGAACTTTCTGGCTTTGGGCTACAGACCTCCTTTCCTCACTGCTACTGTTGAGACAGCCAGACCATCTGCCGGCCCCTCTTCCTCTACAGCTACCCCTGCCACCACCACTGCACCTCTACCTACCCCAGAGCCCGTCTATCATCTAGTGCACCGCCTGTTCCGACGGCTTGACCAGATGGAGCGTCGCAACAAGCTACGCTATGAGCACCTGAAGCTGATGATATGATCTGGCGACATCCCCTCCGAGCCTGATACACCATCCGAGGCATCTGAGGAGGAGGTGGATGCTCACGAGGCATAGACCCATCCACAGAGCGAGGCTGCGCAGGCAGGCACAGAGCAGGCCGCATCACATCAGGAGGCTCCGCCTCAGATTCAGACTGTAGACCCCGAGATCCCTATCCAGTCAGCACCTCCTCTGCAGCAGGCAGATCCTCAGACCGTCACCATAGAGACTCCAGCTACCCACCCTTCCAATGATGACACCCCTTCACACCCTGCTTGAGTGAGCATCAGGGACGATGCTTCATTTTAAGTGTGGGGAGGTCGCCATCTCTGGCGTATTTTTTTTTTGGTGAACCACTACAGACTCTTTTTATTTTGTTTTGCTACTTTTCTATATTTTTCTTTTTATTTTTATTTTTCTTTTCTCAGTACTTATATATTGCTATTTTTATGTATTTTTACTCTATTTCTGTATTTTTCATTTCAGTTCATATTTTAGCCATTTAGTTTAGTAGCAATTCTAACTTATTAGTTATAGAAATTATGGATTAATTAGTATAGCTTACCCATTTTTAGCATAAGATAGCTTAGTTTAAATTGAAAAATATAAAAAAGGAGTAAACTAGGAACTTGAACATAATAGAAACAACCTACACCTTGTATATATAGCATTATATGTTAGTTAGTTAACAACATTTCATCAAGGAGAAACACAAACTTTAAAGCCATTCAAAATAAATTTTACATTGAGAATAATGGGAACTTTTAATTTTGCTTGCATGACATACATAACTGATAAATGATTTTTGAGCTAGAGATTACACAGCCTGTGAGTTTTGAACTTAATTGTATGGTTATATTCAAACCATAATTTTTATTCCTGTGTGTTCCACCCTTCTTATTTATTCTGATGTTCTTTACTTTGTTTTAATCTATATGTCCGATTATAGAATAGAAATACATACCAAGAGAGTGATTGAGGCCATTATTTGATTTTAGCTCACTTATCCCAAAAAGCGGAAGCATGGACGACGCGCCCGCATGGCAAAGCAAAACGCCGAATGACGCGTCCGCATGAATGACGCAATCGCGTGACATGCGCGATCTGCAGAATTCGCTGGGGGCAATTTTGGGCCCTGTTTTTACCCAGTTTTTGGCCCAGAAAAGCAGACTACAGCCAGAGAACATGCAGAAACCAAAAACAACATTCATTCTACACAGTTTTTAGTTTTTAGATCTAGTTTTACTCCTCCTCTAGGTTTTCTCTCTACACATTCATAGTTGTTAGGATTTTTATTTCTATTGCTCTTTGCATTGGGATATTGAGAAGAGTTATTACCTCATCAAGACTTCATCATTCTAGTTCGTTTTCTTTACTTGGCTTTACTCTTCCATTTCCTTCGATTTACTCAATCTTACTATTGAATTATTTTAGAATTTATTAATACAAGAGTTACTTTTATTTTTAATTGATTCCTTTGAAGTTTTATTTTGAGGGAGTTGAGCAAAAATCTGATTCAGGCTGAAAAAGGACTGCTGATGCTGTTGGATTCTGACCTCCCTACACTCAAAATAGATTTTCTGGAGCTACAGGACTCCAAATGGCGTGCTTCTAATTGCGTTGGAAAGTAGACATCCAGGGCTTTCTAGCAATATATAATAGTCCATGCTTTGATCAAGGATAGACGATGTAAACTGGCGTTCAACGCCAGCTCTCTGCCTAATTCTGGCGTCCAGCGCCAGAAACAAGTTGCAAGTTGGAGTTCAACGCCAGAAAAGGATCCAAAGCTGGCGTTGAACGCCCAAAACAGCCCCAGCCACGTGAAAGCTTTAGTCTCAGCCCTAGCACACACCAAGTGGGCCCCAGAAGTGGATTTCTGCACTATCTGTTATAGTTTACTCATTTTCTGTAAACCTAGGTTACTAGTTGAGTATTTAAACAACTTTTAGGGACTTACTTTGTATCTAATGACATTTTAGATCTGAACTTTGTACTCTTTGACGGCATAAGTCTCTAAACTCCATTGTTGGGGGTGAGGAGCTCTGCTGTGTCTCGATGAATTAATGCAAGTATTTCTGTTTTCCATTCAAACATGCGTGTTCCTATCTAAGATATCCATTCGCACCTAACTATGGAGAAGGTGATGATCAGTGACACTCATCACCTTCCTCAATCCATGAACGTGTGTCTGACAATCACTTCCGTTCTACATCAGATTGAATGAATATCTCTTAGATTCCCTAATCAGAATCTCCGTGGTATAAGCTAGATTGATGGCGGCATTCATGAGAATCCGAAAAGTCTAAACCTTGTCTGTGGTATTCCGAGTAGGATTCTGGGATTGGATAACTGTGACGAACTTCAAACTCGCGAGTGCTGGGTGTAGTGACAGACGCAAAAGGATAGTGAATCCTATTCCGGTACGACTGAGAACCTGCAGATGATTAGCCGTGCGGTGACAGCGCACCTGGACCCTTTTCACTGGAAGGATGGATGGTAGCCATTGACAACGGTGATCCACCTACACACAGCTTGCCATAGGAGGATGTGCGTGCATGAATCAGAGGACGGAGGAAAGCAGAGATTTTGAAGACAAAGCATCTCCAAAACTCCAACATATTATCCATTACTGCATAACAAGTAACCTTTAATCCATGCTCTCTTGTTTATTCGCAACTCAACTGTTAAATATAATTGACTTCCTGACTAAGAATTGCAAGATAACCATAGATTGCTTCAAACCAACAATCTCCGTGGGATTCGACCCTTACTCACGTAAGGTATTACTTGGATGACCCAGTGCACTTGCTGGTTAATGGTACGAGTGTGAAAAGTGTGATTCACAATTTGTGCACCAAGTTTTTGGCGCCGTTGCCGGGGATTGTTCGTGTTTGAACAACTGACGGTTTATTTTGTTGCTTAGATTAGGAAAATTTTTTTTTTTGGTTTAGAGTCTCTTATTATTGTTCTTGGTTAAAATTTTATACTTCTTCAAAACAAGTGTTACATTTACTGCCCAATTGGCTAGAGCGTTGGTCTAAGTCTGTGGCAGTTTGGTATACTCTTTTTAAAAAAATCTTTTTCAAAAATAATAATTTCTCTATTAAATTTTGTGCCAAACTTTAAGTTTGGTGTTTTCTTGTTGATTTCCCTTTTGGTTTTCGAAAATTTTAGTTTAGTTTTCTAAAAATTTTAAGTTTGGTGTTCCTTGGTGTTTTCCCTCCAAAATTTTCAAAAACAAGGAGCATCAGATCTAAAAATCCTAAATCTTGTGCCATCTTATTATTTTTCTCTCTCCTCTTTAAATTCAAAAATATCTTTTCTCTCTATTTTAAAGCAAATTTTCAAAATTTACCTTTAAAAATTCAGATTTTTTTTTAATTTAAAGTCCTTTTTCAAAAATCATCATATCCTTTTTAAAACTTCCTAACCACTTTTTCTCTCCTCATTTTTTCGAAAATTTTCAACTATATTTGTTTATTTTATTTTAATTTATTTCATTTTCGAATTAAATAAATAAATAAATAAATAAAAATAAATTTTTT